>NC_057712.1:89063454-89080935 GCF_004010195.1 Chiloscyllium plagiosum | reverse complement strand
GGGAGTCTGGAGAGGAATGCAGTGGTGTTTGTTGAGGTTCGTCCTGGTCTACGATCTGTTCCCTGGGACGCACACTGAGACGAACATCAACTGTGCCTGGAGGATCATCAACTCGGTGAAGGACGCTCTCTGGGTGGTCCGAAACCTGCTGATCTTCCAGCTGAAGGAGTTGACCCCGACTGAGTGCTGCAGACTGGCACATTCCAAGGTCCAGGACTACGTGTTGAGGGACGCGCTGAAGCTTGGGGCAGCTGCCGCCAAGGCGCGGTGGGGAAAGACCACTGTGTAACATCTGCCTGCCTAAAGAAGAACAGGGGGCCCGCGCAGTCATTTGGGCTCTGCTGATGCCTCAGCTAAAAATGTAATTGTACAAACCTGTAAATAGGAATGATTACTCTGTTTTCCTGTAAATGTAAATGGAACGTTTACATATGTATGGCATGTCCAACTGTATTTTATGAATAAAGTATATTTTTTGAAATAAAAAAAAAGTTGCTAATCTCGTCTAGTTTGATATCATTGTTGTCATGCCCTCTAGTGGCTGGAAGTGCTGCATCCAAACAGAAGCTTCTCTTTGAAATTTACATGCATTCGTGTGTAGAATGAACTGCCACAGAAAATGGTAGATGCAGGCACAACTACAACATTTAAAAGACATTTGGATAGATACATGAATAGGAAAGGTTTAGAGTGATATGGGCTAAATACAGGCAAGTTTCTTTTGGGAAACTTGGCCGGCATGGATGAGTTAGACTGAAGGGTCTGTTTCCATGCTGTATGACTCTATGCCTTTTTTTAACCATGTCTTAGTGATTTATAACATATTTTTCTTTTTAAGCAGACAACTCTTCAATAAATTTTAGTTTTCCAAAATAATACTCCACAGACAACATTTCATTCAAATGTGCAACTTCCAGAAAGGCACATTCCATAGGCACCGCACATCCACAGACATTGGCATCTGACATGTGCCAGCCTCTGAAAACCCTCATAGCACATCTCTGATCCACTCACATGATGCTTCTGAACTTCAGTGCTGCACCTTGGGCTGAATTGAATTGAATTTATTGTCACGTGTGCCAAGGCACAGTGAAAAGCTTTGCCTTGTGAGCGTTACAGGCAAGTCACATAGTTGTGTAGCATAGATAAATAAATAATAGGTAAACAGCAGCAAAAACAAAAACACAGGTATAGGAAAATGTTCGGAGTTTGTGAATCCATTCAGTATTCTAACAACAGTAAGGTAGAAACTGTTTTGAAACCGGCTAGTTCCTGTGTTCAGGCTTCTGTACCTTCTCCCCAATGGTAGACGTTGTAGAAAAACACTGCCAGGGTGGAATAGATCATTGAGAATACTGGTGGCCTTTCCTTGACAGTGGACCTGGTAAACGGAATCTATAGGTGGGAAGTTGGCCTTTGTGATTGTCCGGGCCAAATTCACCACTTTCTGTAACCATCTCTGATCTTAAATGGTACAGTTGCCATACAAAGTGATACATCCTGACAGAATGCTCTCGATGATGCACCTATAAAAGTTGGCAAGGGTATTCACCGTCATGCCAAATTTCCTCAGCTGCCTGCGGAAGAAGAGACATTGTTAGGCCTTAGTAACCAGTGCGTCCTCATGAAGAGCCCAAGAAACCTTCTTGTGGATGATCATTCCCAGGAGCTTGACACTCTCCATTCGTTCCACCTCTGTGCTGTTAATGTGTAGGGGGGCATGAGTAACAACCCGCCAAAAGTCAATAATGAGTTCCTTGGTTTTGCCGGCATTGAGAGCTAGGTTGTTCTCAGTGCACCATTTTTCCAGGTCTTCCACCTCCCATCTGTAGTCTGTTTCATCGCCATCTGAGATTCGACCAACTATGGTGGAGTCATCAGCGAATTTGTAAATAGCATTAGTCTGGTATTTGGTGACACAGTCGTGGATATACAGTGAATACAGTAGGGGGCTGAGTACGCACCCCTGGGGGACTCCAGTGTTGAGTATTGGTGAGGATGTAATATTGTCCCCAATCTTCACGGATTTAGGCCTGTGGGTCAGGAAATTGAGGATCCGATTGATGATCAGAGAGTGGGGCTTAGTCCGAGATCATTAAGTTTACTAATCAGTCTCAAGGGCATAATAGTGTTGAAGGCTGAGCTGTAATCAATGAGTAGGATTCTTACATAGCTGTTCTTGGTGTCAAGATGTTCTAGGGAGGAGTGAAGGGCATGTGATATGGCATCTGACGTCGATCTGTTGGTGCAATAGGCAAATTGGAGTGGGTCAAAGTAGTGGGGAGGCTGGAGTTGATTAAGGCCATAACCAGCCCTTCAAAGCACTTCATAACCACCAAAGTTTGGGCCACTGGGCAGTAGTCATTGAGACATGCTGCATTAGCCTTCTTAGGCACAGGGATGATGTTGTCCCCCTTGAGACAGGTAGGGACAGTGGCCAGCTGCAGGGACAGGTTGGAGATGTCCAAGAAGACCTTTGCCAGTTGATCTGCACATGCTCTGAGTGCACGGCCTGGTACTCCGTCTGGTCCCATCACTTTCCTTGGATTCACATGACAGAAAACTAATCTGACCTCTGATGCAGTGACTGTTGGGATAGGTTCATCAGGACTTGTCGGAAAAGGTGTTACCTCTCCTCTGAAATTCTGCTCAAAGCGAGCATGGCAGGCGTTGAAACGATCTGGGAGGGATATGTCATCGTCTGCTATCTTGAACAGGGAATGATCAATATAATGCTGCAGCAAGAACACCTTGCTCTCAGGGACTAATCCCAATGCATGGACTGGATCAAGCTGCAGCTCCAGGCTTGTTTGCTGTCACTTACTTTGAACATATCTGGATGTTCACAGCATCTGATCAGATCTGTTCTGCATAAAGACAATGTTGGTTTTGCTTTTTACCTTCAGCAAGATGCTTATACCTCATGACTTAATATTTATGCTAGCTTTTGTAACATAAGAGCTAAACATGAGTCACAAAGTGCTGAACAGTTCAATAGACATTTATGACAGCTCTCAATTTCTATCATTTCAGTGTTTGGGATTATGCTCAGCAATTCAGTTATAAACTATGGCACATTTCCCTCAGTCTTGCCTAAGTGGCCCTAGTATAATATAGAGACTGAGACTAAATTATTGACGAGTTGTAAGAGTTGGAGGGCCCAGCATAGACTTCTGTGGAACCTCACTTGTCACATCTGGTCAATTTGCCAAAGACCCATTTGTGCAGTCTCTGTTTTTGCTAACCAGCCAATCTTCTTCTGTCCAGTTTAGAATGTCACCCCTACACCAAGAGTTCAATTCTGTGCAAGAATTATTCATGTGGAACCTAAAAAATGCCTTCTGCAAATCCAAGTACAGAACAGCAAAGTACTCACCTTTATCCACAGAGTTCCAATTTCCAAGTTCCAATATATTGAGAAAATAGGATTTCATTTACACATTACAAAAATCCATGCTGACTCTTCCCATTTACCTTGATTTTTTTCCCCCCCAAGCACACAGTTATAACAGTTTAATAGTCAATTCCAAAACCGTGACAGATAACAAGCTAACTGGAATATAGTTTCCTATTCTCTCCTTCCCTCCCTTTTGAATAGAGATATAATATTTGCTATTTTTTCCGTATAATGGAACATTTCCACAATCTAACAAACTTTGGAAAATTAACAACATCTCAACTCCTACCTCATTAGCCAGTTCTTTTAAAACCCTAGGATGAAGTCTATCAAGACACAAAACATATCAACCTTCAGTTCCATCAGTTTGTTCAGTAATGCACCCCTCGTGATTATCACTTCAACAAGTTCTTCTTTCCTTTCAGCCTCCAGATTTACACGTACAACTGGAATGCCTTTTAAATATCCTGTGTAGTGAAGACAGAAGCAAAATACTTATCCATTACAGCTGTCATTTTTTATTATCTGTTATTAGTCCTCCATTCTTACCCTCTCCAGTACAAATACACTCTTTACATATTCTTCTCCTTTTTTAATGCTGTCAGAAACATTTTTCCATCTGTTTTACAATTCTCGCTAGTTTCCTCTCTTGTTCTAATTTATTAGTCCTGATTGACTTTGCATTAACTCTCTGCTCTTTATTTGCATTCTGATCAGTCATCCAACCTGCCAATCACCTTTATGCAATTGTATGTCGATGTTTGATGGTCTTCTTGACTTAATTATTCACAGATCATGGACCAGCCCCTTGGAATGTTTCTCTACTGTAGCAATTTGAGTATACTGAAATATCACTTTAAATGTCTATCACAGCCTGATTACTACTCCAGCTGCTAGTCTAAGATTCCAGTTCACTTCAGTTAGCGCAGCTTTCAAATCAAACTAACTGCTCTTTTTCATGATTTGGAGATGCCGGTGTTGGACTGGGGTGTACAAAGTTAAAAATCACACAACACCAGGTTATAATCCAACAGGTTTAATTGGAAGCACATTAGCTTTCGGAGCGACCCTCCTTCATCAGGTGATTGTGCCACAACCACCTGATGAAGGAGCGTCGCTCCGAAAGCTAGTGTGCTTCCAGTTAAACCTGTTGGACTATAACCTGGTGTTGTGTGATTTTTAACTTTGCTCTTTTTCAAGTTTATAATATTAGTCTTGAACCCACTCTGTTCCCTTATTATGATCACTACTACCCAAGGTGCCTTTGCTTTGAGGTCATTAATTATTCCTGTCACATTATATAAAGCAAAGTCTTGCAAATTTACAAGGTTCTGGGTAGATGGCAGGGTGGATACTTCTGAGATGTCTAGGTGAGGCCTCAGCAAGTCTCTATCCTACTGTACAAAATATATGTACTTCTGTATTTAGATCCCCTAGAAATGGATGCCAACATATTGCTTGCCTTTCTTATTATTTGTTGAAACTGTATGCTAACTTTTAAAGACTCATAGATAAGGTCACACAAATCCCTTTGGACACCTACATATCCCAACTTCCACCATTTAAGAAATATTGTGCCTTTCTGGATTTTTTTGTCCATTGAAGTAACTGCTGCTTTACAGGTACAGGCATTTGTGTTTTTTCTCATCCTTTATAGTTGCCTCGTGATTGCTGGATGAGATTGTGCAGTATTCCATTTGAATGTGTCTAGTACATTCTTAGAAGCCATGATATGGAAGTGCCGGTGTTAGACTGGGGTGGACAAAGTTAAAAATCACACAACACTGCTCTATTACGGCGCTCCGAAAGCTACTGTTCCTGTTGGACTTTAACCTGGTGTTGTGTGATTTTTAACATTCTTAGAAAATATTTTAAAGCTCTATACCCAGTGTTGCAAATAATGCAACTTTATTACTTTCTCAGCCAAGAACGATTCATCTAGTATTGAAAACTGTAAGGATATAAAGGCTGCCCTCGTGTGGAAGTTCTATTATTAATACCACACTTGGTCAAAAGAATTTCCCATGGCCTGCAGCAATTGCACTTGACTGGCAACTATGTGTTTCAAGAAATACAGGATTGCAGTTTAAACTCTACATTCAATTGTACTGTCTGAACAATAATGTTTAAATTACCAAGAGAACTGACTCTCCTACATATGTTTAACTTGTATAACCAAATGACTTTCTAGTTGCAGTGAATATTAACTTTGGAGCTTAGTGGTAACTGATTACAATGTAAAATTCCAAAGCCTATTAGCAGGTATAATTAGCAGCCAATTATCACCTTCTCAAAGGCAACCAGGGATTGGCAATAAGAGCTGGCCCAGCCAGTGACACTCACATCCCATGAATAAAATATAAAAAGAGCCATTTTGTTGGCTCAGATCAAGAGACATTGGCTGAAAATAACTTAATGATGCCACATTAGCTTCAAACAATTAACACAAGAAAGAATTATAGCTATGTTGGTGACATTGTTGGTGCTGGCTCCCTCTCTTGCTTGAAATTGGAAAAGTTTATAATTTTGCTTCCAATTCCAGTCAGATCCCTTCTTCGCATGGTTCATCTCTGAGTCTTCCCGTCCCTTTCTCAACATTTCTGTTTCTGTTCCTGGTGATAGACTGGCCACCAATATCCATACAAACCCACTGATTCACACAGTTATGTCGACTATATATCCTCACACCCTGCTTCCTGTCGGGACTCCATTTCATTCTCCTAGTTTCGCCATCTCGATAGAATCTGTTCAGACGATTGCACATTCCATGGAAAATCGAAGAAATGTCCACCTCTTTCCTTAACCGAGGAATCTCTGCTACCGTGGTTGACAGGGCCCTCAGCTGTATCTGACGCATTTCCCCCACTTCTGCCCTCACTCCTTCCCTTCCCTCCCACAATAATTATAGGGTTCCCCTAGCCCTCGCTGACCACCCCAACAGAGTCTGCTTCACAGGATCATAACCTTCTACTTTTCACCACCTCCATTGGGGATGCCACCTCCAAACACATATTCTTCTCCTTCCCTTGTCAGCCTTCCAAAAGAACTGTTCCCTCCAGGGCACTCTGGTCCACTTTTCCTCCACTCCCAACACCTCCTCACACTCCCAACAGCACCTTCCCCTGCAATCGTAGAGGATGTAATACTCGCCTGTTTACCTCCTCCTCCCCCCTCCCCTCACTATCCAAGGCCCCAGACACATCTTCCTGGTGAAGCAGTGATTTACCTGCACCTCACTCAGTTTAGTTGACTGTATTCACCGCTCACAATATGGTAATCTCTATATATAGAGACAAAGCACAGACTTAATGATCGCTTTGAACACCACCTCCACTCTTTAAAAATGAATCCAGAGCTTCCGGTTGCCTGCCACTTCAACACATCACTGTGTTCCTATGCCAACATTTTGGTCTCAGGTCTGATGCAGTGCTCTAGAGAAGCTTAGCGCAAGCTGGAGAAACAACATCTTATCTTCTGCTTAGGTACCTAACAACCCTCAGTATTCAACATTGAGTTTAACAATTTCCTCTATGTTCATTATCTATCCCAACATCCCAAAGTCCTGCTCTGTATGGGTTGGTCCCAGCACAGCCAACCCATTTTTAATTGTTCATTCTCCCAGTAAACACCATTCAGCATGAATCCCTCTCCTACCTTGATCTCAGTGATCTGCTTGTCTGCTTCCCTTTTTACTCTCTCTCTCTCTCTCTCTCTCGCTCTCTCTGGGCACTATCTCCACTTGTTCAACTCAGTCCTTTATCCAGTCCAACCTCATCCCCTATCATCAGCATAAACCTACCTGTTGTTTTCAGTCCTGATGAAGGGTCACTGAACTTGAAGTGTTAACTCGGACTTGCTTGCTCCACAAATGATATTAAACTGACTGAGTTTCTCCAGACATATATGTTTTTGTTAAAGAACCATTGCACATTTACATAGTTAACTTTCATGATCTCAAAATACTCAAAGTGCTTCACAGCTAGGGAATGTTTGAATGTAGTTGCTACTGTAATTTTGAAAACACGACAGTCAATCTGCACTGAACAAGCTCCCACAAACAACAATGATAAAACAAGTTAATTTCTTTTACTGCTAGTGAAGAAGACAGCAATGTCTAACAAGTGAGAAAGAATGATGTTTATTAAGTTGAAACAATGAATCAATGAAGCAGTCACACCAATAACTTTAAAAAACAGAAACTTGAAATTTCATTTGACAGCTGAAAGTGTGATCTGACAACATATGTATATCTGAAGACTTTTACTGTGACAACCAGGTTATTGAATAAACAGAATTTGTTTTGCACACAATTCATACTTTTAAACGACAGAACAGGACTTCCCTCTTTTTAAGTTAAACACAACTGAAGAATACATTTCTGAATTACACTTACCACTGTTCCTTAAGCAGACATTGAACTTCCCAGACCCAGTCTATACAGATTCTTAGCTTCTGAGAGTTTACTTCTGTTTTTTTACTTTTCCCAGTCTTGTATATTTTAATCTTTGAACCATCTTTCAAGTTAAGTCTTTTTCCTTATGATTCCCCCTCTTGCATGTGGTAGATGAATTTTCTAAACTCATTTCAAATCCTCTCAATTTTGTTTTAGCCTGAATGCAAGATCTCACCCACATTCCTAAGTATTGAAAGTTTCAACATTTAGATGCTCTTTCTTCCAAATTGGCAGATTAACTTGCTTGTGGGTTTTCAGGAATATCTTAGGAACCTTCTTATTTTTGTCCTTCTTATTTTTTTCAAAAGTTTATCTCCACGACTATGAGAATAATATGGTCCTCTATCCAGGTACAACTATTAATTAGATACTCTTTAGACCCACAGCACTATGCTAGATTGTACGTAAATATAGTATTTAAATTATAACCATTTATAACCCAAAATTCGTGAACATATTCCTCGGGTACGATGAATCTTACTATTGTAAACACAGATGCTGTTGCCATTGTTTCCAGTTGTGAATGGAAGCAGTTAGTTCCAGTTCTTAAGACCTTAGTAATCAAAGCATATGGGGAGAAAGCAGGAGCACAGTACGGAGTTGGATGAATGGCAGAGCCAACTCGAAGGGCCGAATGGCCTACTCTTGCTCCTATTTTCTTATTGTCTTTGAATACACTACATCTGCTTTCCAGCAAAACCTAGAACTTTCTGTAATGTTTAACAACCAAGCCTCCCAGACCTGTTTATAGGCAGACTTCAGAACAGATGTATTGACCCCTTCATTTTGCTCCAAGTTAAACCCGCAGTCTCAAAACATAACAATACTTTAAACACCAATCTAGCATTGTGCTGTGGATCTAAACAATAGCTAATATTTGGAATACAACACTAGAGATTAAAACTTTGCACTTTTGATAGTCAGTGGCAGTAATATGCCAGCGCCCCCTCTCCCCACCAACCCTTGCCATAATAGGATAGATTTAGTCTTTGTCTGAAATGTCACCACAACAATATGGCGAAGTTGGGCATTCTGGTTCTACAAAAAACAATTCAGTATCGATCAAAGGAGCATATTTACTAAAACTACAAAATGTGGTTTTCTCTTTAGTGTACTTAAACATAACCTCAGAAGGTGACAATACTTTGGTTTCTCAAACCAGCCATTCATTTGGTTCCCACACTTTCCAGGCTCTTCAAATTTAACTGTTAAGAGCATTGTGTTGGACACTTAAGGGAAAATGTGGAAAGAGTACATTGAAATTCATACTAAGAAATGCTGTGCTCCAGAAGTATTACTGTCCAAGTAAGACTGCTAGTTTTGCTGGCAATTAGTAAATGGTTGTCAGTTTCCTGCAGCAGAACCAGCATGTCCACTAGGAACTGAATTTAAACTTCTCAAGTTTATTTCACTTCAGTTGTCTTAGATGGGAAACTTCAATCAAATTGTTCTATTTTGGATTTAAAGTAGAATTCAGATGTGGCAGAATGATGAATTCATTAATCTCACGCTTGCTCTGGGGAATCATCTCAGATATCATTGTCGCAATAATGTAACTTGATCTCCAACTCATGATCCCTTTAACTCATCACCATTTTGGAAGTATGGATCTGTGTCATTCACCTGTGGGCTCTGGTTGCATCCCGGGCTAGCAGTACAGAGTTGGGAAGATGTGGGAGCATCTAGGACCAGAGGAAATAATTGTAGAATATTTGGTCACCCACTTCAGACAAAGATGAAGAGAAATGTCTTTTCTCAGAGTCTGTGGAATTACTTACCACAGAGAACTGCAGAAGTTGGGTTATTAAGTGTACTTAAAGCTGAGATAGACAGATTTCTAATCAGCAAGAGAATTAAGGGTTATGGGGAAAAGGCACAAACGTGGAGTTGAGCAAACTCAGGTCATCCATGATCTCAGTAAATACTGAAGTAGACTCAATAGGCTGAATGGTTTACTTCTGCTCCTAAACCATATGGCCTTATGACTCTGTGAACCCAATCAGCTCAGGCCACCCACACCTCAGATTTTTAGTCCAGGGTTAATCTGGGTTGGGAGATGGGTCAGACAATCACGAAAGTGTCAAAGAGGTTGCCAGCTTCTGGCTTAGGCTGGTTGGAAAGCCAGGCTGGGGTCTCCAGCACAATCTTCAAAGTTTAAAAACAAGGTTAAGACAGAAAACGTCCCTCATACTCTTACTCCATCAATCACTATACTCCATGAATACTCAACTATACACCTGTATCCATCTCCTAGGGCCCTCGTATTCATATAGGCCCTAATTTCCATGTTTGTTGAAAGCCCCTATAACAATTCAATGCCAAGGTAATATCCCCCACCCACCATCTTTTGCCCTACCCTCTCCATACTAACTCATTGTCATTGGTCAGCAGGCAAACTGACAGAAAATAAACCTACCAGTCTATTGGTATTATCATTTTTTTTTTAAATCACACACCCATGATATAAAATATCCAATGCAATGAAACTGCTTCACCTAATTTATTATTTAAACAAACATTTCATTCAGTTATTTAATATCTTATGCAAAAAGTTTCCATTCAACAAGCAGTCAAAGCTGTCCCTCATTTGCCATTCCTGTTGTGAAATTGTTAGTTTGCAAATTCTGTCATGCAACACAAACCTTGTCAATATTTTTAATGACCAGGCAGGTTGAAATTCTCAGCACTGTTTTTATTTTATTAGTTTCTTCGCAAAATTGCCAGTACCAATGCATTTATACATTTTATATGAAAAAGTATTCTTTTTTTATAATCCCAGAGAGTCTAATATACACCATAGGATACCTTGTTTCCAACAAAGCTCTGAACCCAAAGTGTCCAAAAGAGCAGAATATAAAACAGAACTGCAGCCATCATTGCTCATACCTCCTCTACTCCTCCTCACTCCTATCAGAGTCACAATGTCCCACCATGGCACCAATGCAACTCAATGCCCTCCACTTTCCCTCATACTGCTATGCAACTTAGCACCTACTTCAATGCATAATCCTTTCCCCCTTTAACACCTTGCCAGCTCATTGACTATCCTGGATGAGTGCAAGGATCTTGACACCACCTAGGACAACACAGCCACTGAATTTTCACCACATCCACCACACACAGCAGCAGCATTGTATAACATCTAGAAGATGCACTGCAACAATTCATCAAGACTATATCTTCCAAACCTGCGACCTCTATCACCTAGAAAAACAAGGGCAGCAAATGCATGGGAACACAAACACCAAGTTTCCCTCCAATATACCATCTTAACTTGGAAGTATATCACCATTCCTTCACTGTCACTAGGTCAATATCCTAGAACTCCCACCCTAAAAGGACTGGGTATCCCTACATCCCATGGACTGCAGCATTTCCAGAAAGCAGCTCACCACCAACTTCTCATGGGCAATTAGGGATGGGCAATAAATGCTGGCTTAGCCAACAATGTCTCATTCTATGAGTGAATAAAACAAAATCCATAAGTATTCGTGCACATAGAAGAAAGACTATACTTCTAGTATTTAAAATGCCATATTGCAGATTATGCTTTATTAAGAAAAATACTTCCATTACTAAATATACACTTCTAATAACTTCTTGAAAGGTCGACACTTATTTACACTTATTGACATTTTTTGACAATTATTGACACTTCTTAACAGGCCAACACTTTTTGACAGGTCTTGACAATTTAGGCAGATTCTAGAGGTTTATGGACCATTCTCCACATTTAACAGTATCAAATGACCCCTCCCAAAGGATCCCTGAATGCCACCCCCAGAGGATTACAGATTACATCCCCCTCCCCCGCCAAAAGATTTCTGACCCATACTGCTAAGGTATCCTTGATCCATGTCCATAGGGGTCCCTTACCTCTTCAGGAGAGTACCCTAGCTATTCAAAAGCAATGGAAAGAGAACAGACCAGCTGAGTGCAAGTCTGTTCTCAGTGTTGTTTTCAGAGACCAGAAACTCCTAAATCCCATTCCAGTAAAGGCAGCTGTTTATTTAAGTGGTCAGCTCTCTCTTGGAACTGCGCATTTTCCTTTGATCTTTTTGTGGGTTTAGAATGTCTGTTCTTTAAAACACACAACTGCATCTGCTGAGTGCAAGTTGCTCATTTTAAATGAGAGCGAAACACAGATTTTCTTGCACATACCATTTTCATCTGGTGATGAGGGAATCCCATGAAAAACAGTCCAGGTTTGAGAGTTTGCA
This sequence comes from Chiloscyllium plagiosum, assembly GCF_004010195.1. Classification (NCBI taxonomy): domain Eukaryota; kingdom Metazoa; phylum Chordata; class Chondrichthyes; order Orectolobiformes; family Hemiscylliidae; genus Chiloscyllium; species Chiloscyllium plagiosum. The sequence goes on along the minus strand of NC_057712.1, from coordinate 89,068,865 downwards.
AAAAGTAAAGAAGATTGTTGGGGAATTTGGAACATACTAAAAGAGAAGGACTGTGATTATTATAGTAATTATTATTATGTAGATTTGTTTCTCATGCTGCGATTCATCATGGGAATCCTGTCCTTTAAAGATAAGTCGATCCTTACAATGACTAACCTGTATATTTTTTCAAATGTGTTGCAAAGCTTGTCCAACAGAGACAATGCAGTGCAAAATGTGACAAAATGGCCTTTCAGCACGTGTTGTCATGTTGTTTTCCACCATGACTTAAGTGATTCTGGCTAACAATAAGATTTGTTTTCATTCGTGAAACAAACACTTAACCTCACTTCCTTACGTTGATTGAAAAGTACTCTGCTTTGAAATTAAAGTAAGATGATTCTGTTGTTCTGCCTCCCAGAAAGCAATCTATCACTTGGACATGTACGGCCAGTAACTATGCTTAGCTGAGGTTCAAGTGCTAATCTGTCTTAGCAAAGTAGATATTCCACTCATCTAACAATAAACAATTGTTTCATGCATTGTGCCCCATTGATGTGGTTTCCAATTTGTTGATACATTCTAATAATTTGGCAGGGTTTTCTTTTCATGGTGGAATGCATTCTTTTTCTCAGCTATAACGATATCGAAGTTTTTTGCACAGCAGGTCAGGCAGCAGCCTGATGAAGGGCTTACGCCTGAAACGATAATTCTCCTGCTCCCCAGATGCTGCCTGACCTGCTGTGCGTTTCCAGCACCACACTCTCAACTCTTATCTCCAGCATCTGCAGTCCTCACTTTCTCCTAGTAATCTCAGATGGGTTGAGTGTACAGTTTGCAAACTTCATAACTGTCCCATTCTGGTTTTCCTGAGCCCAAGGGAAGCCTCAGTTCAATGCGTCAGTTTGATGATTACTCGTATGAAAGATTGAATGGGTTTCACCCTCCACAGTTGGTGCTGCCCTAAGGAACATTTCCATTTTTATTACAGATTTGCAACATGCCCGCTGTTTTCCATTAATCTCCCTGATAAGTTAAATATTCTGAGCAGGAGAATTTTAACTTCATTTTTCCTACATTTATTGTTGGCAATAGAAGGAATGTTGCCAACATGGGGATGCAATGACAGGAGATAATGCCCAGGATGAAAGAAGTCTTTGAAATTTTTTGACCACAGATTTATTTCTGTGAGGCCAGAATGTACATCTCTGAAAAAATATCAATCAACAAACATGACCCGTGGAGAAGGCCTTGAGAGTGGTGCAGGATGGTAACAAAAAGAAAAATAATCAAAAGTGCAGGCACAACATAAAGAGTGGGAGCCCGGAAGTGAACGAGGTTGGTATTCAAATATTTATTTTGAAATCAGCCTTTTGATTTTGCTCCTTCCAAAATTACATGCTCACAGCACACCATTTTTTGACCTGGAGGCAGAAGGCTGCCAGAGGCAGAAATAAAAATTGAAAATATGGACCAAAGGAACTAAATCAAAAGGCATAAAGAAACAAAATAAAATATTGAAAGGTATGAAAATACCTTGAGGATGTTGGGAGAAGGAAACAGGTGGAGAGTTTTTAGTGAAGGTTGTAATGGTGGTCGGAAGAGCTCGGGAGAGGTTGAGAGTTTGAAGTGTAGAGAATGGGAGTATCATGATGTCAAGGGAGGAGGACGTGTTGCAGCTATTGTTTATCATGGTTTTATCTTTCCCAACTGCTTTATGAAGTATCACATACTAATTATTTTGTTTGCCACAATTTCAATAATCCTGAAACTCAAAAGTTTTAATAAACTATGACCAGATCTTCCATGATATTTTTCAAAATGAGCTGGAAACTTATTGTCAATGCAAAATGGTGCAAACCATGCAAAAAATTAAGCTATGAAATATGAAAGGTGCATTTGGAATATGGTTACAGAGAAAATATGGACATCAGTGCTGAAGGTAGTCGTAAAGGAAATAAGGCAAGGAAATACAAGGCAACTGATTCACAATTGGCCATTTTGGACTCCTATTCAAGAACAATTCTGGATATTGTCCAGATCCTGTTGCATTTGAACATGGACTGCATCAGTGCCTGAGTGTTGCAAATGGTGCTGAACATTGTGAAATCATTGACAAATATCCCTACTCTCATTATGATGGAAGGAAGGTCACTGATGAAGCAGCTGAAGATAGTTGAGCCGAGGATATTACCCTGAGGAACTCTTGCAGAGATATCCTGCAACTGTGATGACTGAACTTCAACAGCCACAACCATCTATTTTCCAGGTACGACGATAGCCAGCAGGAAGAGTTTGCTCCCTGATACCCACTGATCTGAATTTTGCTAGGACCCCTTGATGCCACATTGGGTATCAAAGGCTGCCACAGTTACCTCATTGTTACTAAGTTTGCAGATGAGACAAAGATAAGTGAAATGACAGGTATTGTTGAGGAAGCAGCAAGACTGTGAAGGACTAGGACAGGATAGGGGAGTGCCCAAAGAAGTAGCAGAAGGAATATAATGAGTGAAAGTGTGAGGTTATGAACTTTGGTAGGAAGAATAGAGGAGGAGACTATTTTCTCATCAGAAACACAAAGGGACTTGGGAGTCCTAGCTCAGCATTCTCCTAAAATTAGCATGCATGTTCAGTTGAGACTTAGGAAGCCAAATGTAAAATCAGCATTCATTTCATGAGGGCTACAATCAAAGAGCAGAGATGTGCTGCTGAGGCTGTATAAGGTCAGACCACACTTGGAACATTGTGAGCAGTTTAGGTCCCATATCTAAGGATGAAGGTATTGGTATTGGAGGGGTCCGCAGAGCATTATCCCATGGATAAGGGCTTATCATATGAGGAGCAGTTGAAGACTTTGAGTCTGTACTCAGTGGAGATTAGAAAGATGAGGGAACATCTCATTGAATTTTACAGTTGACTGAGAGTCCTAGATAGAGTGAAGAAGCTGTTCCAACCAGTAGGACAGACTAGGGCCTGAGGACATTGCATCAAAATGAAGCTGAAACCCTTTCGAACCAAGATGAAGAGTATTTTATTCCCAGTATGTACCCAGTGTGCATCAAAACCTCCCCTAAAATTGTAGCTCCATTTGTGCTACCCTATTCTGCACAACTCCTGAAGATGTCTGATCCGTTTCCAACCAACAGGTTTGGAACTTACCTCTGTCCAGCGCCCACCTTTGACCTTTGTGATCTTTCCAGCAGTCATGTCAGCTCCTGAGATGGCACGACTGACATTAGGACCAGAAGAATGAGCAAGGAAATCTTACAGGAACCTATAAAATTCTAACAGTATTAGACAAAGTAGATGCAAGAAGGATGTTTCCAATGACAGGCTGGTCCAGAACCAGAAGTCATAATCTGAATACTGGATAAACTATTTAGGACTGAGATGAGGAGAAAATTTCTTCACCTAGAGAATAATGAGTCTGTGAAATTCATTACCACGGAAATCAAGTGAGGCCAACATATTGTATGATTTCAAGAAGGAGTTGAATATTGCATTCAGCTATCTGTAAGAATAATAGGGTGGTTATGGTGGGGGATTTTAACTTTCCAAACATCGACTGGGACTGTCAAAGCGTTAAAGGTTTAGATGGAGAGGAATTTCTTAAATGCGTACAAGACAATTTTCTGATTCAGTATGTGGATGTACCTACAAGAGAATGTGCAAAGCTTGATCTACTCTTGGGAAATAAGGCAGGGCAGGCAGGTGACTGAGGTGTCAGTGGGGGAGCACTTTGGGGCCAGCGACCATAATTCTATTAGTTTTAAAATAGTGATGGAAAAGGATAGACCAGTTCTAAAAGTTGAAGTTCTAAATTAGAGAAAGGCCAATTTTGACGGTATTAGGCAAGAATGTTAGAAAGCTGATTGGAGGCAGATGTTCGCAGGTAAAGGGACGGCTGGAAAATGGGAAGCCTTCAGAAATGAGATAACAAGAATCCAGAGAAAGTATATTCCTGTCAGGGTGAAAGGGAAGGCTGGTAGGTATACGGAATGCTGGATGACTAAAGAAATTGAGGGTTTGGTTAAGAAAAAGAAGGACGCAAATGTCAGATATAGACAGGATAGATCGAGTGAATCCTTAGAAGAGTATAAAGAAAGTAGGAGTATACTTAAGAGGGAAATCAGGAGGGCAAAACGGGGACATGAGATAGCTTTGGCAAATAGAATTAAGGAGAATCCAAAGGGTTCTTAGAAATATGTTAAGGACAAAAGGGTAACTAGGGAGAGAATAGGACCCCTCAAAGATCGGCCAGGCAGCCTTTGTGTGGAGCCACAGAAAATGTGGGAGATACTAAATGAATATTTTGCATCAGTATTTACTGTGGAAAAGGATAGGGAAGATATAGACTGTAGAGAAATAGATGGTGACATCTTGCAAAATGTCCAGAAACAGAGGAGGAAGTGCTGGATATCTTGAAATGGTTAAAGGTGGACAAATCCCCAGGACCTGATCAGATCTACCAGAGAACTTTGTGGGAAGCTAGAGAAGTGATTGCTGGGCCTCTTGCTGAGATATGTGTATCATCGATAGACACAGGTGAGGTGCCGGAAGATTGGAGGTGGCAAATGTGGTGCCACTGTTTAAGAAGGGCGGTAAAGACAAGCCAGGGAACTATAGACCAGTGAGCCTGACCTCAGTGGTGGGCAAGTTGTTGGAGGGAATCTTGAGGGACAGGATGTACATGTATTTGGAAAGGCAAGGACTGAATTTGGATAGTCAACATGACTTTGTGCGTGGGAAATCATGTCTCACAAACTTGATTGAGTTTTTTGAAGAAGTAACAATAATAGAATTCTCCTTAATAGAATTAAGGAGAATCCAAAGGGGTTTTACAAATATATTAAGGACAAAAAGGTAACTAGGAAGAGAATAGGGCCCCTCAAAGATCAGCAAGGCGGTCATGTGTGGAGCCACAGAAAATGGGGGAGATACTAAATAAATATTTTGCATCAGTATTTACTGTGGAAAAGGATATGGAAGATATAGACTGTAGGGAAATTGATAGTAACATCTTGCAAAATGTCCAGATTACAGAGGAGGAAGTGCTGGATATCTTGAAACGGAAACGGATAAATCCCCAGGACCTGATCAGGTGTACCCGAGAACTCTGTGGGAAGCTAGAGAAGTGATTGCTGGGCCTCTTGCTGAGATATTTGTATCATCAATAGTCACAGGTGAGGTGCTGGAAGACTGGAGGTTGGCAAACGTGGTGCCACTGTTTAAGAAGGGCGGTAAAGACAAGCCAGGGAACTATAGACCAGTGAGCCTGACCTCGGTGGTGGGCAAGTTGTTGGAGGGAATCCTGAGGGACAGGATGTACATGTATTTGGAAAGGCAAGGACTGAATTTGGATAGTCAACATGACTTTGTGCGTGGGAAATCATGTCTCACAAACTTGATTGAGTTTTTTGAAGAAGTAACAA
>NC_057712.1:89055558-89063180 GCF_004010195.1 Chiloscyllium plagiosum | reverse complement strand
AGATAGGATAGTGAAGAAGGCGTTTGGTATGCTTTCCTTTATTGGTCAGAGTATTTAGTACAGGAGTTGGGACATTGGTTAGGCCACTGTTGGAATAATGCATGCAATTCTGGTCTCCTTCCTATTGGAAAGATGTTGTGAAACTTGAAAGGGTTCAGAAAAAATTTACAAGGATGTTGCCAGGGTTTGAAGATCTGAGTTACAGGGAGAGGCTGAACAGGCTGGGGCTGTTTTCCCTGGAGCGTAGGAGGCTCAGGGGTGACCTTATAGAGGTTTACAAAATTATGAGGGGCATGGATAGGATAAATAGGCAAAGTCTTTTCCCTGGGGTCAGGGAGTCCAGAACTAGAGGGCATAGGTTTAGGGTGAGAGGGGAAAGATACAAAAGAGACCTAAGGGGCAACGTTTTCACACAGAGGGTGGTACGTGTATGGAATGAGCTGCCAGAGGACGTGGTAGAGGCTGGTACAATTGCAACATTTAAGAGGCATTTGGATGGGTATATGAATAGGAAGGGTTTGGTGGGATATGGGCCGGGCGCTGGAAGGTGGGACTAGGTTGAGTTGGGATATCTGGTCCCATGGATGGGTTGGACCGAAGGGTCTGTTTCCATTCTGTACATCTCTATGACTCTTTGACTTGGAGTGAAAGGGATCAAAGGCAATAAGAGGGAGACAGGCTACTGATTTGGATGACCAGCCATGATCACAATGAATGGCGGACCAGGATTGAAGGGTCAAATGGCCTACCCTTGCTTCTATTTTCTCTGTTTGTATGAATTCAAAGTAAAGTGAGACGTTGGATTCAAACTTGGCTCGGAGGCAGGGTGATTAAAGAGGGAGTTTCTGTGACTGGAAATCTGTTTCAAGTGGGCTTCCACAAGCTTGGTGCTAGGGCCTGTATGCTGGGATTAATGGTCTAAAGGAATGATTTGGATTTAAATGTCGGGCATATGATCAAGAAGTTCATGGATTACATGCAAATTAGTACGGTGGCATATCGTGAGGAGGATAGCTGTAAATTGCAGGAGAATATCAAATGAATGTTAGCTGGGCAGAGCAGTGATAAATGCAATTTGTCCTGGAAAGGTAGAGGTAGTGGACATGGGAAGGGCTAACAAGGCAAGGGATTACAGTATGAATGGTAGGACCCTGGATAAGACTGAAGATCAAAGAGCCCTTGGTGCTTATATCTGCAGATCTCTGAAAATAGCAGGGCAGATGCATAAAATAGTTACAAAACCATCTAGGATAGCTGTTTTTATTAGCTGAGGCATATAATACAAGATCAAGTAGATTATACTTGAACTATATAAAATGCTGGTTAGGCCACAACTGCCTGCAATTCTGGTCACCAGGAAGGTTGTAATTGCATTGGAAAGGCAGTAGAGGACCCTTACCAGAACACTGCCTATCTGGAAGGTCTGTACTTTGACAAAAGATCAGATAGGCTGGAATTGCTTTCCTTGGAGCACCAAGGTTGAGAGGGGACCCGTTAGAGGTATATAAGATTATAAGGTACATAAAGTGGATAAGAGGGCACATATTTCCATTAATAAAGGGGGTCAATAACCAGGGACGTAGATTTAAGATGAGAGGTAGAAAGCTAGCAATATAGTTGAGAATTTTTTTCCCTTAGCGGGTGGAGGGAGTCTGGAACTCACTGCCTGAAAAGGTGGTTGAGTCAAAACTCATTGATGTATTAAATAAATATTAACTTGCTTAACAAAGTTCTTGAGGGTGAAGTAAATAAAGGCTTATAACTATGAACTTAGATGCAAAAAGATAGTAAGAAAATTGTTTCTGTATTATAAACTATATGTGATCATTTGAAATCCTAGGTAAAGCCAATAAATAGACTTGTTAGTTAATAGTTTCTCTATCATGATAATTAAAAAGAAAACAAACTCTGAAAGGATCGAAGAGTATTGTTTTCTTTTGCCTCTCTTTATACTGAACAGTCCTCGTTCCTCCACTGGGTAATTCTCATTAGGAGCAACATTGTCCCATTGTTAAGTCTTTGGAATTTGCTCCAAGATTTCCTATAATAGCTAAAGATGATTATCCATCTATACTCAATTTGGTTTGAGTACTTTTTTATTAACCAGTATTATAGCTTTCTCTAAAAATAAAATTACTGTGCATGCAGAGAATTAAAAAATGATGAATACTGAACAAATCAGCTAACATCTATAAAGAGAGGCATTGGTAGAGTTCTCCATTTTCAGTTAAAATATTTTCTTGAATGTGATTCATGGTCCCTAGTCCACCATGGCTCAGAACTATCTTTGTCAAGCTACCTTCTGCTTTTGCCCTCCTCAGATATATAACCAGGTTCTTGGGCAGCTTTCTCGGTGCCACTGTTTTTTGCTATGTCACACCCAGTGCCACCACTTACCCGAACTCTATCAAAACACATACATCTCATTAGCTCATGGACAATAACTCACAGCATTGTATCCAGCATCCTCATGCAATGGCTCTCACCAACCTCGTCCTCCCACATTAATCATCCTGCCCTCTATACTTCCTATTTAATCACTGGGGCCACCTCATACCTTTCATGGTCATGCATTGCCACTAATTGTTCTTCCATCCACTCAATCTCTCCCCTTATCTCATTGCAGGAAATATTGCTCTACTACTCCTCTCTCTCCACCCTTCTTCCTCCTCCAGTCCTTTTCTCTCCCCAATCCTCCAATAACGCCACAGTTTGATTTCTCCACCACACACTGACTGATACACTTGTAATCCCAGGACTGGTTGCATTTGACCTGCAAGACTGTCTGTAGCCCAAACTCTCAACCGTAAAAACACAGATCCCTGGTAAGTTTCTGGTAAGAGTATGCACTTGACTGATCATGCCAAAATTTCTGGACTTGAATTGGAGAAGCCGTTTGAGTGATTGCTGACTGACTGCAGCTCCCCTTCACCCATTAAGGATTGTGTCCCTTTGATGTTCAGTAGTTTGAAGCACAAGTGGTGTGTTTACAATGTAAACTGCTGACACAAGCTACCAGCATGATGTTGATGTAGCACAGGGCCACACAGTTTAAAATAGCCACCCTTATAACTATTCAGTGCTCTCCACCATCAGAAGTTGCCTGTCACTTTCATTGCACTAAAAACCAATGCAGGCCACAAAGCCTGGCAGCCTTGAAATGAACAGTAGAGACTTGTGCGTTAAGAAAGCTAACAGCCCATAATCAGTGCTGAATTCAGTGAGCCCACGTTAAGAAAGTAATGTGAAATAAACAGAGGCTGGCAGCCAGGAAAACGTCAGATGCTGGAGATCAGAGTTGAGAGTGTGGCATTGGAAAAGCACAGCAGGTCAGGCAGCATCCGAGGAGCAGCAAAATCAACATTTCGGGCATAAGCCCTTCATCAGTAGCCTCCAAGTTAGTACGAAGTGACTGAGTACTAAAAAAGCAAGTTGAGAACCATTAAATGATTCTATATAGTTTTGGTGTCCTTACACCCCAGCTCCAAAGCAGTTCAAGCGGGCAGCGTCTGCACAGCGATTAGGGATTGGCCATAAGTGCTGACTGAGCCAGCAATGCCCACATCATTTGAACAAGTAAACAAAACAAAAATGCACAATAAGGAGGTGTTTCGCTGCATGCAAAGCGATGTGGCGTAAGTATGGAAGATATTAGTGTCCATTTGCTTCAAAGTAAAGAGGTGTGTGAATTGGTCTGCACGCAAGCAAAGTTACGTGAGGAGGCTGGTGACTTGCTGATGTCAACTTGCGTGGATGTTGGGGCAAGGAGAATGGGGACATGGAGCATGCTAGGGCATGGTTGTGAAGAAGCAGTTGGATGATGGCCAGGGCAAATCATCAGCAAGCTACAGCTGCTGGCTATCTGCTTTGAATTACATATCAGAGAATTACTCCATTTACTTTCTTGCAGAATTAGAAAATAATTAAATCATCTTGTGTCTTTATCAATTTAGACTAGCCAAACTATTTATTGAAAGCACTCAACCATCGGTGTCTAAGTAAGGAGCTTAAAAGAGAGGCAAATGCTTGGAAATAAGATTGCCAAGATTCTGAAGCCACCATTTTAGGTTTATGGGGAAAATAGCAAAAAGAATTCCAGTTGTTCTTTGATTTTCTTTATTCGCTCTGCATTTTTCCAACTTCTGTGCTATCGCTCACTTCACACCCGAGAGGGGAAATACTGCCCACAATATTTCTAAACCTTCATCACAACATTCTGATGGAAACTTAACAACCTGAAGTGCTTACTAGCCTGGGATTACTCTGCTATTTTAGGACAGATATTGGGAAGATTATTTTTATCCAGAGTGTGTTAAATGTTTAAGATATTCTTGTATGTTGTTGATTACACAAAAGCATTTCAGGAATTCAAGGAGCACTTGGGTATTTGGCTGTGTTACAATACTACAGGTATGAGCTTCAATGGCTTAATGGCCTTCTTCTCAATGTTAATTATTTTTACACACTGAAATGCCAGAGATGCTTGCAAAGTAACTGTAATATCACTGAAATAATGTGCATGAAGGTGATTTAGTACAAGAAGGACACCAAGAAAGCACATGTTTATTTTACATCTTTGTATAACATCTATACGTATGCCAATGGAGTGTACAGCTTGGTTAGTTCAATCTCAGGATTCCACTGATCTTCACAAAGAGGCATCATCCGACACATTGTATTAATGTTTTGCTTTATAATATAGATTCTGCAGCCAACCATCTTTTACTTTGCAGGGCATGAGTGATGAGGTCATTCTGAGCTATTTATACTCCATACATGAGAGTACAATAGGCACCTTTTCCAAAACAGCAAACTGGGACCAAGTGCTATATATATGACCACCAACTTGTGATTAAGTATGTATCTAAGATATTCACAAATCAGTAATATTTGTCAGATCAGATCCCCTACAGTGCCGAAATAGGCCCTTCAGCCCAACCAAACCCTCCAAAAAGTAACCCACTTCCCTCTGACTAATGCACCTAGCACTTTGAGCAATTGAACATGACCAATTCAACTGACCTGCATTTCCCTCTGACTAATGCACCAAGCACTGTGGGCAATTTAACATGGCCAATTCAACTAACCTGCACATCCTTGTACTGTGGGAGGAAACCCACACAGACACAGGGAGAATGTGCAAACTCCACACAGACAGTCACCTGAGGCTGGAATTGAACTTGGAGGCCTGGTGCTGTGAGGCAAAGTGCTAAGCACTGAGCCACTGTGCCAGCCTGAAACTTGGCCTGAAACTTGTAAAAGAACAAAGCACCAACAATTCTGAAATTTCATCTAAACAGTACCAAAATCACCCAATTCACACTAAATATTTCCTCACACCAATAGTTTATCAGTCTTTTTTTTATTTTTAATGAGTTTGAATTATTTTACTACATTAGATTATCATAAAACACCTGAAGGTTAGATCTACAGTGATGTACATCATATGACTTCATAAATTTAGTCCAGCCAAAATATTTAATGAAGACGATTATCCATTCACATTGTACAATTATATTTTATGTCCATAAAATGTTTCAAATTAATTTAGAATTATTACATACTTATTATATAATTCTAAATACAGATAATTCTGAATTACATATAGTCTTGCTGGATACTTTCCAAATAACCTACCAAAATATTCACACAACCTATTTCTCTCTGGTGAATTAAATTATCTCAGCAATTTGATAGCCAATTTGGTACAACAGAGGATGTTTACAATGCATCTGTGAAAATGGAGACTTACAACAGCCAACAAAGAATGCTGTTGCTTTAAAGCAGCAATCTGGGTTGTCTGACCAAAAAAGAGAATTTGTCTTTTTAAATAATAATCATCTAGAGTTGCATGTTACAGTGATAGACCTAAAGCTGCAGTTTCAAATTAAAAGGAAATTAAAGATGTGGCCTTTAGTCACCATGCAGAACGTACCTTCTCTGGAGGTATAATTACCATCTGCATATTAATATATGCAAACTAACTTGGAAAGATCTCAGCCTCCAAAGGTTAAATGCTGAAGCCTATTAATTGGAAATCAGTAATTAGCTGCAAATGTAAAGGAAAAGTTTTTTTTTGCCTGGTACTTTTTTGTTTAAGCAAAAGTGAAGCTAACAGTTACAGATCTTTCTCAGGTGTACTTAAGGTGAAAGAAAATTATGATTCATCTTGGCAATAATTAATTGCAACCTTATATTTCTAATGTCAGCACGTCTGAGATTTTCAAATGTCTGATATGTAGATGATCCTGGTTAGACACATTTGCACAAATTCAACTCCTATCTGTCATTTTGACATGTATAATCCCATATTGCTAACAGATGCATCTTAGAGAATATAGATAATGAAGTCTTCAGGCACAATCTGTTTTTTCTACAACTTGTGCTAAATGACCCTCCAGTACCTGAGAATTTATAAAAAGGGACATATCTCTTTTGATTCCAAATGTAGGTTGTCTAAGTCATGAGCACAGATATTTTCGGAATCGCAACCTAAAAGAAGTCACACTTATGCACAGTGAAGTATATAAATTCTTCCATTTTTCATAAATGTTTAAGACTTCCTAGGTTTTCAAATTAGATAACCATTACATACAATTCACCAAAGACATGCATTGTGATTTTCTTTTAACATCAAAACAATATATGAACATGGAAAGAGTGACAGGTTGGCAACTCAATGTCAGATTGCAGCCATAAGAAAATTTAGTTTAAATGATGACTCAATTTTGATTTTTGGTCTTTTGATGAATAGTAAAGAATGTCTTATAGTTCCAAACAAATAAATTATTTTGAGTAATGGCTGTCCTGGATGGTCTCACCGCACTCACAACCTGTGAATTTTAGCAATAATTCTGTTACAGGATTCTGTAAATCGTTGTGCTTGATATTGCTACACTATAGCTTTGATCTTGGAAAGATTATTTGCATTTAGTTTATTGCCACTTCATTAAATTTTTTGTCCAGTAAGTACCTTACTAACTTCAAGAATAATGGTTAAAGCTACAAGGTGTTCTTTTCTGTTAATCTTCACCTACCGTTTAGACAGCTGTAACTCACATTGAGGTCCAAATTCATTGTTACTCCCAATGGAACAGTCATGATGCCCTCATTTGAATACAGTCCATTCTTTTCCTGATTTTTGGAGCCACAGACAACAACACAAATTTGGCTTTGAGACCTAACCTAATTCCATGGGCCTTTCAAAACATTGAAACAATCCATGAACACCAGAAAGCAATGATACAACAGCAACAATGAATATAACTGGACACAAAGGTCATCTTGAGGCAATATTTCAGATGCTAAGACAAATAAGGGGCATAGAGATGTACAGCATGGAAACAGACCCTTCGGTCGAACCCATCCATGCCGACCAGATATCCCAACCCAATCTAGTCCCACCTGCCAGCACCCGACCCATATCCCTCCAAACCCTTCCTATTCATATACCCTTCCAAATGCCTTTTAAATGCTGCAATTGTAACAGTCTCCACCACATCCTCTGGCAGCTCATTCCATACACGTACCATGCTCTGCGTGAAAAAGTTGCCCCTTAAATCTCTTTTATATCTTTCCCCCCTCACCCTAAACCTATGCCCTCTAGTTCTGGACTCCCCGAT
>NC_057712.1:89024434-89055352 GCF_004010195.1 Chiloscyllium plagiosum | reverse complement strand
CACTGGTCACAGGCCTCCAGTCTGAAAAACAACCCTCTACCACCACCCTCTGTCTTCTCCTTTGAGCCAGTTCTGTATCCAAATGGCTAGTTCTCCCTGTATTCCATGAGATCTAACCTTGCTAATCAGTCTCCCATGGGGAACCTTGTCGAATGCCTTACTGAAGTCCATATAGATCACATCTACCACTCTGCCCTCATCAATCTTCTTTGTTATTTCTTCAAAAAACTCAATCAAGTTTGTGAGACATGATTTCCCACACACAAAGACATGTTGACTATCCCGAATCAGTCTTTGCCTTTCCAAATACATGTACATCCTGTCCCTCAGCATTCCCTCCAACAACTTGTCCACCACCGAGGTCAGGCTCACCGCCTATAGTTCTCTGGCTTGTCCTTACCACCCTTCTTAAACAGTGGCACCACGTTTGCCAACCTCCAGTCTTCCAGCACCTCACCTGTGACTATTGATGATACAAATATCTCAGCAAGAGGCCCAGCAATCACTTCTCTAGCTTCCCACAGAGTTCTCGGGTGCATCTGATCATGTCCTGGGGATTTATCCACCTTTAACCATTTCAAGACATCGAGTACTTCCTCCTCTGTAATCTGAACATTTTGCAAGATGTCACCATCTATTTCCCTACAGTCTACATCTTCCATATCATATTCCACAGTAAATACTGATGGAAAATATTCATTTAGTATCTCCCCCGTTTTCTGTGGCTCCACACAAAGGCCACTTTGCTGATCTTTGAGGGGCCCTATTCTCTCCCTAGTTACCCTCTTCTTTGCATTTGCCTACAGCCATACTAGTCTGAAAATGCACAATCTCGTCTGAGCTCATCTACTAAATAGGTTTATGTTGATTGGAATAGACAATGATGGTGAACTGCGTTGCACAATTTTATTATGCAAAGTGGTTTCCACAAATTGAAGGCTGAAGAGGATATCCTCCCACACCAAAACAAGGTAAAGAACCATCTGTGAAAGTATATAAAGCCATGTGCAAGTTTTCATCAGCAAGACCTTGATTTATCATCCTATGTATGATGTATTAACTGTCTGATCAACATATGCGATATTCAATGACCAAATACACTTTTTATTGACATTAGCTTCTGTGAAGACTTCAACAGTTTTCCAAAGCTATTAAATAATCAAGGAGCAAAAAACATGACAGGAAGTAAATACAATAACTATGACAAGAGGAAAAAGCATGACGGTAATTAATGTAACTAAAGGTTGATATAACCCCCGATAGCTTGCATCTTAAGATATTAAAAGAAGTAGCTATAGAGATAATAGATGTAATTGTAATGACCTTCCAAGAATCCTTAAGTCTGGAATAATCAAACATTGGAAAACTTTCCATGTAACACATTTATTCAAAAAGAAATAGAGATACAAAACATGTAAATGTAGGCCAATTACCTTAATATCTGCTATTAGGAAAACATTAGGGTCTATTTGAAAGCTACAGTAGCAGACCATTTAGAGATATGTAATGTAATCAAGAAGAGTCAACATGGCGCCAAGGAGGGGAAATCATGCCTGACAATTTATTAAAATTCTTTGAGAAGATAACAGGCAGGATAGATAAAAGGAAAGCAATGGATGTAATAGGTTTGGATGTCCAGAAGGAGTTTCAAAAGGTAATGCAGGTTAGGCTACATAATTAAATAAGGACCGAAGGGTCTGTTTCCGTGCTGTACATCTCTATGACTCTATAACTCTAAGAGGCTATAGTATTGGAGGTAATATATTTGTACCATGATATTGGAGGCAATACTGAGATTGACTGACTAATAGAAGGCAAGGAATGGGTTTAGGGGAGTATTTTCAGGATGGCAACCTGGAACCGGTGGAATGCTACAGGGATCCGTACTGGGCCACAATTATTTATAACATATATTAATGACTTGAATGAGGAAAGTAAATGTACTACAACTATATTTGCTGGTGATACTAAAGTATATGGGAAGGTAAGTGTTGAGGGTCACACAAAGAGTCTGTAGAGGGATATAAACAGGTTTAGTGTGTGGGCAAAAGCTTGGCAAATGGAATATAATGTGGGGAAATGTGAGAGTTTGCACTTTGATTGAGTTTTCATCAATTATTTCATTAACTTCCATTGTGGCCAAGGATTGAGATAGTTTTATAATCAATCATAACAAGTAAAATATAAAATACAATAAATCATAGAAAGAAGAGAGAAAATTGACAGGCTAATCTTCAGAATATATTTCTGACTTTCCAGGATCAAAGTTTAACAATCGTTCACATTTGTTCAGTTTGTGCATGTGAAATGATATTAGACTATATTATCATTTAAATTGAGTTAGTTAGTTCAAGTTCAATAACCGGTAGGCACTATGAGATCTGCTGCATGTTACAAGTAGTGAAGTTTGGGGTTTTCCAGTGTTGTCGTGAAAGAATGGAAGAGTTGATTGTATCTGTTCTCAAATGTTTACAGACCACATTCACATAGAGTTCCTGCATAACTACGACAATTAGGCCCAAAAATAACTTGGTAAGCAATTTTCTGAACAATGTCATTTATTTGAACATTTTTGCTTCAAGGTTACACTCAATGACATAGGTGCCCTGTATTCTAGTACAGAGAGAATAAAGTATATAAAAATGGTTACACAGTCTTCATTTGAGAGGGAATGGCAGTTAGTTATCACTTGTTAGTTCATGTAACAACAGTCCAGACATGTGCATCATTTCAGATCTACCTATTTAGCCAACAGTGTGACAGTGTTAAAGTATTAAAGTGTGAAGTGATTCAATGAACGAATGGGAGAGACCTGTTTACGTACAGCAAAGCAAATGTCAAAAGTCATGCACTTTGGATATTGAGGGCTGTGTCGAATTTAATCTTGGAGCTGTTACTTGCTCCGCGCTGATCTACAGCAACAAGTAAACTTCATTTTGGTCTATGCAGTTGTCAATAATAAACTTTTCCGAAATCGACCATAGACTTTGCAGGTGCTCTGGACACTCTCAATGATATCAAAGCAGGGATCTCTTAAGATGCTGATCTCAAATGTTTTGCATCTGAGTGTGTGCCAGCATTACTGAGGTGCTTTTTTTCCTCTCTATTTGCTCATTCTTGTTCAATGTTTCACCTTGCGAATTCCACTCAACCTATGGTTAGCTGTATATTAGCTGTGCATTAGAGCATGTACAAGTGGAATAAGAAATAGTGTGAGATGCCAATCTTTCCTTCTTTATGATTTTTTGATGAGACATCACCATCACTGGCTAAGCCAGCATCCCTAATTCTCCTTGATAAGGTGTTGGTGAGCCACTTTCTTTAAATGCAACAGTCTGCATGATGTGGATGAAACCATTGTATGTTAGGGAGGGAGTTCCAGGGTTTCACCCAATGTTGTGAAGGATGCTATTCCAGTTCCAAATCAGGATGATGTGTGGCTTGGTGAAAAACTTGCAGTTTGTAGGATCCCCATGTACCTGGTACTCTTGCGCTTCTGAATGTTAGAAGTTGTTGGCTTAGAAAGTGCTGTTGAAAGAGATTTGGCAAGTTGCTGCAATGAATTTTGTAAATGGTACACAATGCTGCCACGGTGCATCAGAAGTGGAGCAGGTAAGTGTTTAAGATGATGATAGGGTGCCAGTTGAGCAGGGTGCTTTGACTTGGTTGATGTCAACCTTCTTTGGTATTTTTGCAGCTGTACCCATCCAGGGAACTGGAGACTATTTCATCATGCCACTGACTTGTCCCTTGTAGATGATGGACAGGCTTTGGGGTATCAGGAGATGAATTATTCACTGTAGAGTTCCCAGATAATGATTCACTCACGTAAATTCAATATTTCACTGACTCATCAAGTTCACTTTCTGGTCAATGGCTATCCTCAGATGTTAATAATATCCACTTCTGAGATTATGATGAAGGGATGGTCAATGATGAAGCTGTGAAAGATGTTAGGGCCAAGACACTACTCTGAGGAACTCCAACACTGATGTCCTGGTACTGAGATGATTGACCTCCAACAACAATAATAATGTTTTTTTGTGGTTGATACAGCCCCAGTTGATGGAGCGATTTCTCCCAGATTCCTACTGACTCCAATTTTGCCAGGGCTTGCTGATACCATACTGGAAAAACTGTCAGGGTAGCCAAATCCTTTAAGTTTTAGACTTGCTGCTAAGGTTTGCAGATTAATTTCTTTCGAACACATGGAGGAAGAAGCTGCAATGACACCCTGAAAAGCACCCTCAAACTGAATGGAAGTCACTAATAATATGCTTTAGGATGGTTTCTGATATGTGTGAGTAAACGAATGAAGCAAAATTTCAAAAAAAGGTTGTTTAAGCTTTACTGGAATCACTTTACTAGAATCTTTAGTTATCCCTATCCTTCATATTTTCTGGCGTAGCATTGCTAATGCTGTCTACAAAGTCAAGAGTTCACTTCTCTTTTTGTTTAGTAGGGCTGAGATGTTAGGAAATACAGGGGGCAGTAGGCAAACCTGCCCCGTAAAGTCTCTAAAATGTCCAGGAAAATTCACTCAGAAGGACAACTAATCAGATAAAAGTTGTCTCTGTAAATTGATTGGAAGGAAATGGTAAGGAGTTGCACCTTCAGTTGTACACTGGTTCTCTCCCATACTTGTTGCATGTAGGCCACTAGTCAGGCAAAAGTGATTAGCGTGAGCGAGAAGATAAAATAGATAGCAAGATTTCCTACAAGTATTTTATAAGAACGGCAGTAAGTGAAACATGTGTCGGTCCTTCAGAAAGTGCAAATGAGGAGTTAATAGTCAATAATAAGGAAATGGTGGATGAAATGAATAAATATTTGCTTTTGTGTAGAAGATACAAAAATCTTCAAGCAATGGTTGTAAATCATGAGGTGGCACAGTGAGAGGAACTTGGTGGAATCATAATCATCAGGGAAGCAGAATTGAGCAAACAGGTGAAACTTTTGGTTGGCAAGTCCTCAGGTTCTGACAAACCTCACCCTAGGTTCTTAAAGGAAGCAACTAATGTGGTACAAAACCAGAAGTTGCAGGAAAAGCTCAGGAGGTCTGGCAGCATCTGTGAAGAGACACTGCCAGAACTAAACTCAGAACTAAACTTAACAGACCTGAAATGTTAACTTTGATTTTTCTTCACAGATGCTGCCAGAACTCCTGAGTTTTTCCAGCAATTTCTATTTTTGTTTCGGATTTACAGCATCGTCAGTTCTTTTGTTTATTTTTCAGCTAATGTGGTAGTTTAATGTGGTAAGCCAATGTGGTTTAGATTTGAAACTATAATGGATACTCAAGACTGAAGTTTAGAAAAATAGGTTACACTTCTGGAAAAAACAGCTTCAACACATTTGATAAGGTGCTGCACAAATAGTTAATACACAAGGTAAGATCACATGGGCTTGGGGGTAATTTATTAGCTTGAATAGTGGGTTGGCTAACCAACAGAAAGCAGAGCATTGGGATAAATGGGTCTTTTTCTGGTTTGCTAGATGTAACTAGTGAGGTGTCACAGGTTTCTGAACTTAGTACCCAACAATTTATGATATATTAATGACTTGGATGTGAGGTTAGAAAATACTAGAGCCAAATTTGTTGATGCCACTAAAATAGGTGGAAAAATAAACCATAATGAAGAAATAAGAAGTTTACAAATGAATATGGGTAGTTGAGGTGAAAACTTAGCAGATGGAGTTTAATATGGATCAGTGTGAGGTTATCTATTTTGTTCGGAGGAATAGAAAGACAACTTATTATCTAAAAGAAGAGAACTTCAGAGAGCTTCAGTGAAGAGGATCTTGATGTCCTCATTCATGAACTGCATAAAAGTAATATGCAGGTACAGCAGGTAATAATTGAAGTTTGGCATTTATTGTTAAAGGAGTAGAATATAAAAGGAGGAAAAGTTTGCTACAATTTTACAAGGCATTCAGGAGACCACACATGAAATACTACATACAATTTTTGTCCACTTACTTGAGGAAGGATATAGTTGCATTGGAATCAGTTCAGAAGAGGTTCACAAGATTGATTCCACAGATGAGGGGATTGTCATAGAAAGAGAGATTGAGGAATTTAGGCCTGTACACCCTGGAGTTTAGAAGAATGAAATGATATTTAATTGAAGTGTAAAAGATGTTAAAGGGAATTGACAAAATAGAAGTGTGGATGATGCTCCCTCATATGGGGTAATCTAGAATGAGGTGTTTTCGGACAGGTGGGAGCAAATTTAAAGCAGGGGTGGGAAGAAATTACTTCGCTCAAAGGGTCATTAATCTGGGGCATTTAGTACTGCAGAGTGTGGTGGGTGCAAGGACATTGAGCAATTGAAGGAAGAGATAGACAAATTTTTAATGAGTAATGGGTTGAAAGGTTATGGAGAGTGGGCAAGCAAGTGGAGTTGAGGCAATCGTCCATGATCATCATAAGTGACGAAACAGGTTCAAGGGGCTGAATTACTTACTCTTGCTTCTAATTCTTAAGTTCTGAAACAATGGGTCAATCTCGAAAAAAAATTAAATATGAAAGGAACTATTAACAGAGCACATGGCATTTTTCAAAACACCCTTTTAAAGAATGCGGAAAGGAAACATTAACTGCTTTAATAAGGTAAAGTGACTGTAGGAATAGTGAGAGGCAAGTTACAAGCTGAACAGACTCGTATTAAAAAATACAAGGAACATGTAGTGAGGTTTGGGATTCATTCTAAAGTCTGTTGAGGATAACTATTATTAGAACCAGGAAGAGAAAAAATAAAGAATGGCATAAAAGGTTGACAGAAGATAAATTTCTGAATACACATTATCAGCAGGGTAGCTAAGTTCTTTGAGGGATAAATGAGGATCGTTAATTTTTTAATTAATTCCCACTAATAAATTCACACTATTTCTCGGTCACTCAATTGGAGAAAAAAAATGATAATTACACAGTGTTTTATTATCAACATCAGGACTGAATACATGATCACATTATGAGTCTAACACTGTTAGTTTCCAGTTATACTTTAATTTTTTTGTGGGATCTGTTGGTTTTCGGTGTGTAGAAACTGTACAGTTCATGTGCTGACTCCATATAATGCTTTTGATGGCCGACAGCAATTTTAGCTGCACATTTCCAGCTTAGTGGCTTCAGCTTCATCAAGGTGCAAAGATGTAGCATATTAGGGCAAGGGGCAACAATTATGTTTCTCTGATGTTGAGGTTACCTGATACGCATGCAATGGCAGTCACAAAGCCTAAAAAACTTCTCGTTCTCATTGTAAAATGGGGGAAGCTGGTTGGGGGTGGGTGGGGTGAGGAGACTGGAGGAAAAGAAAATGTGTTTTATCCCTCTGATCACAGAGGGATTCATCACCAGCATTCATCACCAGTGGAGAGCGAAGGTTCAATGAACATTTCTTCATTATTCTTTGGTCATCGGGCACAACAAAATGAATGCACTTTCATCATCATGTACTATTCTTTCGGGTGTTAATGGTGAGGAACTCAATCCACATGCCCAATAAGCTGTCCAGAGTACAACTGGACGTCAATCCAGAACTCACTCTGCAGAGGAGAAACAGGCTAGTTGCTAGAAGTGGTTTCTTTAAGGTGTGTAACCATGTAACAAACTTATTGGAACCTCACAGTTCAACAACAGGTCAAGCACAGTAAAGGAAAATCAGAGGGAACATTGGTCTCGATGCAGCTATTCCAAGACCTTGACATCTTTATCTACAAATGTTTCCTGGCATCTGAGAAACTTTTCTGTTCTCTCTAGCTCCCAAATGGTGAATGAGACCTAAGTTTCCAAACTTCAGATACTACTATTGCCCAATCTACAGGAGATTACAGCCTGAAACATCGATTTCGTCTACAATCATTGGACATAGGGATAAGGACTCCCAATTTCCCTCCTATAAAAGTACAGACCTAGAAAAATCAACAACATTCACCACCTGAATAAAGATCATCATTGCCTTGAAAATCTCCTCACATTCTTGCCCCATCTAGTAAAATTGGACTACTCACCTTGTCTCACTCTCACATCAATTACCTATAGCTCAGCAAATTTAGAGATAAACTATTGTTTGAGAGGATGAAAGAGGTCCTAATTGAAGTATATGAGATAGTAAAGGGTATTGACAAAGTAGACAGAGAGCAGATGTTTCCCCTGTGAAGCAATCTAGAACAATAGGTCATAGCTTTAAGATGAAGGGTGACACATTTAAAAGAGAGGATTTGAAACTTCAAAGGATTGTGAATCTTGTGAATTCACAAACCCCAGGGAGTAATGGATACTGGGGCACTGAATAAATTAAAGGAAGAGGTGAATAGGTTTTCAATTAATAACAGCTTGAAGGATTATAGAGAGTGGACAGGAAAGTGGTGTTGAGACCAAGATGAGGTCAGCCACTATTGTATTAAATGGTAGAAGAGTCACAAGGGGTTGAATTGCCGATTCCTGCACCTAGCTCTGATGTCCTTATGCTTTATTCTTCAGGTATTTATCCAAATTTCTTTTAAAGGCCTAAATTGAACTGACTCTACCTCTCTGGCAGTGCATTCCAGATCCTAACCACTCAAGTTAGAAATAGATCTACCTCACGTTGCCACTGATTACTTTGACAATCCATCTTCAATTGGTAGGGGAATGCCAATGGGAACAGTTTTGCTTTACCCACTCTGTCAATACTCCTCATGATTTCAACACCCCTACACAAATTTCCACTTAATCCTCTTCACTGAAAACAGCTTCAGCTTCTCCAGTTTCTCATCCCCAAAACCATTCTTGTTAATATTTTCTGTATTCTCTCTAATGCTTTCATGTCCTTCCCAAAGAGTGATGCCTAGAATTGGACACATGATCTGGATTTGCCATTAAAAATAAAGTCTCTGGCCTGCTCACAAGATTTGCTGTCCCATTCTCAGCACCAGAAGCATGGGATAAGGGTGAAGGCTAGCTCATGTAACAAGCCCAAACCCTGCACTTCTGACCTGGCATCTCCAAGCACACTGCAGTGTTCACAGAGTTGAGTCGGCTTTTCAAGGAGACATGGTACATGGCTCCTCAGAGATGCCATAAACCATAGCCTAGTTAAGAGAACATTTGGAAGATTTTACCTAAGCCCCTAGCATGAGCACCCATAGTCCTTCACATCCTCTATGTCAATTTTTGATACCTAAATGCTCATTAACATAGCAAACTTTCTGTAAGGAACCTGTGAACCCTATAATAGCAATAGTATGTGTGGAAAAACTTTGAAAAAAATCTCGTTGTTCATTCATAACTTTATAGTTTCTTAAGTGAAACTCCTTTTACTACAGCCCATTAAATGTTTCAATAACAGAAAGCACAACCACTAGACATGTTTCATCTTGTGCAAATTAATACTGTGTAGTTTAAAGAATAGATCACAGTGAAAGAACTGTTATTTAAGCAATATTTTGCATGGATGAGGCTATTTCAACAGACTAATAGATAATTGTACTTTCAGTGAAGAATGTGTAACATGGTCCTGCTCATACCAAATCATGACTAATCTTTGCCTGACCTCCAGTTTCCTATATTTACACCTTGACATTCCCATTTCTTTTATCTAAAATTAAACCAAATCAGCGAAGGAACGTCCAAATGGAAACATATGGAGACGGTAGGGTTTTCAGTAGCCAGATGGGCGACAGGACTCTTAAGTGACCTCCTTTGGAGAAAGCTCACTACATCTTGTATTGAATGAGTGCTTGACAGTCCAGCAGCAGAGTTCCCGAGAATCAAGGTGAGCAGGGTGGATAGCTGACCTGCTGAACAGCTCCACAATTCTGTACACCAAAGTAGACTGGCAGGAGGCTGGAAGAACACAGTAAGCCAGGCAGCATCAGGAGGTGGAGAAGTCGATGTTTTGGGTGTAACCCTTCTTCAGGGCTGGAGATGGGTGTGAAGGGAGCTGCAGAAAAAGGGAATGGCAGCGGCAGGGTGATGAAGTGGGGAGAGAGCATTGCGACTAAGGAAGCAGGGACTGGTCAACAATGCTGCACCCACCTTTGTCCTTGAATTGAACCCAGGCACTGCTAAGTGATATTGATTTTGTGGAGTGCATATTGTGGGGGACTGGGGCTTGGCACAAGTGCAGGAACTGAGTGCCTTTAAACAATGAACACCCCTACTCCTTTTTCAACCCCAACACCATCCACCCTGGGAGCCTGCAAGCAAATATGACAATGTTTGCTTATTATGCTTCATATGCGGCAGACCCATCACCCATGATTGAGTTGACAGTGAGTAGTACTGGGATGAGGCACTTAATAGAGCAGTTAATTATCTACCTAAGGGCCTGTATTGGTGGCAGGATGGAATGGACTGAATCAAGTGAAGCTAGAAAAATAGCATGATCCCCACTTGAAATCTTCCAGCCTGATTAAGCGCACCCCCACTACCACACAGGAGAAGGCAAAATAAAGTCGAATTGTTAAAGTGTTGCCATGAGGGCTGTCTATCTAACCGGTCCCATTGTAAATTGCATTGGTTGTCCCCTGTTGGTCTAATCAGGTAGCACCAAACTTTTTAGTTGTTAAATAAATACACTTATCAGAAAGCAGTCCGCTAACAAAATTTACTATTCTGTACATGAATGATTATGTTGAGGCGGAGCTGCCTTTAGAGATGCTTCTTGACAATAGTTTTCAGCGTATGATCCTCAAATTTTATTAATTAACTTTACAAAAAGTACAGTTTACTGATACAGAAGTTACTAGTATTGGCTGAAACCCTGCTGAAGTAAAAAAAAATCCTTGAAATTTTTATCAAAAACATTCAAATTAGTCTCTTGCTAGGTCACTAATGAGCAGGCATGGGGTGGTCTCGGCTAGAACGTACCTCCCGTAGATTAATATATCAGGACATGTCCCAATCAAAGGAAAAGCTCATTAATGGTGCTTTTTGAAACTGATTTGATTACTGTTTCATTCGTGAAAATGAATATTTTAACTCATTAGAGTGATTATATTTCAAGGTCATCTTTTGAAGAGAATCCAACCAATATAAGTTAACTCAGTGCTTTTTTTTAATCTTCTGATTTTTGCATATTTAATTTTTTTCCTTCAGTTTAGTGCTGCAATTAATTTCTTTGTCATGTAGAAGCTATGCAGAAAAAAAGAACAAAGGCTGTGTATCCAATGTAAATTGATTAAAGAATTTAGTAAATGGGAATAAAATCTTTTTAATTAATTTAGAAAAAAACACTTGAATCACAACTTGCTTTTCAATAATTTGTCTCTGTTTCCATCCTCAATCATAAACGGCTTAAGAAAGTTTAACTATACATTTGGGATTTATTTCTGAGGGCTTCTGTGAAATTCAGCATTGATGGGTTAAGCCAATTACCAACCAGCTATTTAAAAACCATTCTGAAAATGCAAACTAAGCAAGTTTAAGGTTTAATCTTTTAGCCAGAAAGTTATAAGATTAAACACTCCAAACTTAATTGATGTTCAGACTAATCTATTTTGACCAGGTAAGACTGATAGTATAGTAGATAGGCTAGTTCATGATTGATGGGATCAGCCCTTCATAATTTTTTTTTGTTAGAAGTTTAAACAAAACGATGTTCGTAATGATTACAGAATGATTTGTTATCCTGACCATCTTCCTTACAGAGAAAAGAACCACATCAATAGGAGACAATTTGTTCTCCCAAAAGATTAAATTATCTCTTGTCTTATAGCTGACCGTTCTGCTATGTATTTCCAACAGTTTCTGATATTAATTAGAGGCAGACATTAGGGTATCAAGTAAAAAACATTCAAGGCTATGCTTGGCGCTGGTTGGATACAATCCTCAACTCAATCCTAATTTAAACAATATTAACAAACCAATTAAGAATGGCAGAAAGATAATCTGCACAAACATTATATAAAATTGACAATGATTTAAAAAGCATTTTCATCCAACTCATACATCTATATAAATTTCTAATGCAGTAATATGAAATTATTTATTCATTTTGAACTTATTCTTATGCCACTATGTATGAATTATCTGGGCAACATGTTGATACTTGATGATGATACAAGTTGTATCATTTTCCTTGGAAACAACTCTACCATGTTAAGCGTTACTGATCACGCAAGCGTTTCTTGGGGGTTTTGAAAAAAAGAGGTATGTGGCTGTATTCTGAGATCAGAAAACTAAAATTATCTTATCCCTAAATATAGAAAATAAATAGCTGCAAAAACAATTATATTCTTTACCTTTGCCATGAAAATCTATCTCATGGTCTATGAATTTGAATTAGTTTTTTTTAGTTTTAAACTTGAATGTTTAACTGTATAAAATGGGATGAATAGAATAGAATCACATATAAGTCTATTGTTAGGGTCCTATTGCTTTAGCAGGTTTAATAGGTTGAAGAGTAGAATCAGAATATAAAATACTCTCTGTTTGAGAAGTTAAGGCTAAATTAGCACAAATATATTCAGTGAAATCTGAAAGATTGCTACAACCATTAGTCCAGAATAAACCAATTGTCATGGAGATGATGGAACAGTTCTCTGGTTTCGATTTCTATGTTCATAAATTGTTCATAAATGTTACATTTACTTATTTTGCTATGCTAGGAGAAGTTGATTACAGAGTGAAAAATATCATTAGAAGTTCAGTTAAAGAGACTTTGGAAGCGATTGGCCAAGAATGTGTAGGTTAGGTGGATTAGCCTTGGGAAATTGCCTATAGCGTTCAGGAATGTGAATGCTAAGTGGATTAGTCATGGGAAATGCAAGGTTACAGGGATAGAGTAGGTGCTGTGCGTAGGGTCAGTGTGATTTTGATAGGTTGAGTAGGCTTCCACACTGTAGGGATTCTATGATTCTATGATTGACCACTCGGAGCAGCTGAAATTTGCAATAACCAATTTCTAGAAACAGTATTCACTTGGTGCCGCTTAGAAAAAATTGGAGCTTTTAGAAACCTCAGGTGTAGTGCCCTCGAACAGTCACCACAGGGTAGGATGCAGTATAAAGGAAGAAAGAGTGGGAACATGTCAGAGATATTTCAACAATAATGGAGATGTTGATTTATAAAAATCAGATGGGTAAAGGTAGCACAAATGAACAGATCATGAAATATTTTCAGAATAGTTTCTTAGGACAGCATGTTCTGCAGCTAACAAAACAGCAGGTTATATTAAGTGTAGTGTTATGCCAATCAAAAAGATTCATAAATGAACATTGGTGAGCACTCAAAATGTGATTAACTTTTAGGTTCAGTTTGAGGGGAAGAAGAAGAGTAGTTTAAAATTTAATAAGGGCAACTTTGAGGACATGGAAGTGATGACAGGAGTGAGTTAGCAGTTTAGGTTAAGGGATAATTCAAGAGAAGTAGTGGCAGACCTTTAAGGGACTATTTCAGAAAACACAAAATTGATACATTTCACCAAGAAGAAAGAGTCCAAGTAGAAGACCCATCATGTATGGCCAACTAAAAACGTAAAGACAAAATACATAGTTCTGGAGAGTTTTGTGGCAGGTCAGAAGATTGAACAATTTTTTAAAAAGCAAAGAATGACCAAAAGATTAATAAGAAGGGAAAAATTAGAGTATTAGTAAAGGCTAGCTGGAGATATAAAAATAGTTAGCAGGAGGTTACATGAATGCTTCTTAAAAATAAAGAAGTTAACAAAAGAGAGTATTTATCCTTTAGAAAGTGAGTTGGAGAATTAATAACATAAAATAAGGAGTTGGCAGATGAATTGAACGGGCATTATAAATCAGCCTTCTCTATAGATAATACAAATAATAGCCCAGAAATAGCTGTAAGTCTGGAACTGGAAACGACGCAAAAAAGATTACAATCACCAGCCAATTGAGCAAATTATTAGAGCTACAAGTTGATAAGTCTTTGGATCCAGGTGGATTTTAGGCATTTCTCTTCTGTCAGTACTTTCTAATCAATCTCTTCAGAGATGTTACAACACAACTCTTGACCAGGTTGGACCTGAGCCCAGTTCTCCTGGTACAGGGGTAATAACACTGCTACTGCACCACAACAGCCTACTGATGAGTTTTAGCTTTGTGTCTTAAATTAGTGGCTAATGAGATAGCTGAGACAAAAAAACTGCAGATGTTGGAATCCAAAGTAGACAGGCAGGAGGCCAGAAGAACACAACAAGCCAGGCAGCATCAGAGGTGGAGAAGTCAATCCTTCTTCAGGGCTGGGGCTGGGAGTAGAGGGAGCTGCAGATAAAGGGGGTGGTGGGGGCAGGCTGGTGAAGTGGGAATAGGTGAACATTGACCTGGTTGGTCAATGGGAGGAATGAATCTGGTTGGCGATTGGGAGAAGTAGAAGGATGCGGGAGGGGCTGGGAAGGGAAGGGAGGTTACTTGAAATTGAAGAACTCAGTGTTAAATCCTCTAGGCTGTAGACTGCCCAGGCAGAGGATGAGATGTTGTTCCTCTATTTGCGGTTTGGTTCGTTGTGGCAATGGAGGAGGCCTAAGATGATCATGTCGGAAAGGGAGTGGGAAGAGGAATTAAAAAGGGCGGTTACTGGGAGGTCCAGTTGGCCCCTGCCAGCCTGGCTGAGATACTCGGCAAACCGTTTCTTAAGTTTACGTTCCATCTCCCCAATTTACAGGAGCCCACATTGTAGGAGAGGCATGTGAACCTCTGTCTCACCTGGAAAGACTGTTTGGGATCCTGGATGGAGGTGAGGGGTCAGTGTACCAGCAGGTTTTGCGTCTTTTCTGGTTGTAGGGGAAGGTACCTGTGGTTTCGGGAGTTGATGGAGAGAATTGTGCGTTAAATTTCCAAAATCCTCAAGATTCAGGTAGACTCCTTTAGATTGAAAATAGCAACTGTATATCCTTTATTCAAAACGGGAAAGGGAAAGAAAGCAGGCAACTAAAAGTCAGTTAGCTTAACATCTGTTAATACGAAGAAATTAGAAGCTTCTTTAAGACATTACAGCAAGCAGTTAACAAAAATCAAGATAATCCATCAGAATCAACATGGTTTTGTAAAAGGGAAACATTTAACTGATTTATTGGAGATCTTTGAGAAAGTAACGTGTGGTGTGGAAAATTTTGAAACAGTGAATGTCCCATGTACACAGATTTGCAGAAGATTTTTGATAAGGTGCCATATCAAGGATTATCGAAAATAAAAGCTCATGGTGTTAGAAATCACAGACTGGCATGGATGGAAGAATGGTGAGCTAACAGAAAACAGAGAGTAGGCATAATTGGATCATTTTCTGGTTGATCAGGCAAAGGGATCAGTTCTGGAGCCTCAACTGCCTACAATTTTTATAAATTAATTTGATTAATGGACTAAAGACATGGTTAATAAATTTGCTGACAATACAAAAATAGGTATTAATGCAAGTTGTGGACAGGCCATAAGGAGACCACATAGGTTTGTAGAGTTAAAGATTGGACAAATATCTGATAAATGGAATATAACCTTAGAAGTGGGAAAATGTCAATTTTCCATAAAAATGAAGGCTATTAGCACAATGGTGAGGTGCAGAGCCTTTTTTAGTGCATGAATCATATAAGCTTAATATGGTGGTACAGCAAATAATTAGGAAAACTAACATAATGTTATGATTTATTGCAAGGTGAACTGAATTCAAAGGCAGTGAGGTTATGATGAGATCACATTTGGAGCACAGTATTGATGTCCGTATTTAAAGAGGGCTGTAAATGCATTGGAAACAATTCAGATGTTTACTAGACCAATGGTTTCTAACCTTTCAACATCACACCACACTTCTGTAGGACAATGGCACACTCACTTTTTTCCAGCAGAATTAATTGTTCATAAATGTTACATTTACTTATTTTGCTATGCTTATAGGCCTGTTCCATACAGATTGGGGGCTCTTTGTGGGATTTAAACAGTGAGTGGTAGGTGGTAGTGTCTTTTATTTCGGGTGTTGATTTGACTGGTTTAAACAGTGCTCAGATAGCAATGTCTCTTTCAATCACCAAGAATTTTCTGGGGGTGAAAAAAGTGACCTTGGGAGTTTTACAAAAGGTAGTTAAGGCCAAGCTGTGGGAATTAGTAGAGAAGCTGAAGTTGGAGCTACCTTCTACGTGAGGAAAGATGAGATGATTACAGCAATAACTCAGCATTTACATTCGCTGGAAACACCCTCAGGATTTGTAGACATGGCTAAAATTCAATTGGAAATGAAGCAGCTTGAGTTATACGCGTGAGAGATAAGGAAAGGGCGGCAGAAATGAAACAGTTTGAATTATGACTAAAGTCGGAAGAGAAAGATAAAGAACGAAGGGCTTTAGCTGAAGAGAAAGAAAAAGAGAGAGAGTTTCAACTTCAGAAAATGACACTTAGAAAGAAAAATCAGCTTAAAAGGATAGAGATGAAGGCTGAAGGTAGGCTTATTGAGGAAGAGAGAGGATGAGCAAGCCTTTGGTAGTCAGAAGCCCAGTGAGAAATTGTTAAATATGTTTAAGCATGAGAAGGATGTGGAAGCCTTTTTCATCTCATTTGAAAAAGTGGTTAAACAAATGCAGTGGCCAGTGACCATGTGGGTTTTGTTGATCCAAACCAAACTTGGGGGTAGAGCTAGTGAAGTATTCATATCACTATCAGAGGAGGTGGCTGGGGAGTATGAGGAGGTGAAAAAAGCTGACTAAGTGCATATGAACTTATACCAGAAGCCTATAGACAACGTTTCAGAAATCTATGGAAGGACCTGGTCAAACCTATATTGAGTTTGAAGGGATCAAACAAAATAATTTTGATTGGTGGATAAGAGCCTTAAAAAAGAGCAAACCTATGATGCTCTTAGAGAGTTAAAACAGCAAGGTTAGCAGCTGAAGTGGCTGATCATTATAAGCTGGTCCATGAGACACAGTATAGGTTCCAGAATCAATTTCAGTCCATGAGGGACAGAAATTGAGGAAAAGAAAAATCCTCATGTGGAAAGGGAAAGGTAGATCTTGGTGAAGATCATAAGGATAATTCACCACGGGGTAAAAAGGAAACCCTTGAAGGGGACAAAGAAGGTAAAAAAACTCCGGTGTTTTCATTGCAATATATTAGGCCACATGAAACCACAGTGTGGGCTAGGAAAAAGCCAAATGTAGGAAAATAGGACAAGCCTGGAAGTTTTGGTGGAGTGGTAACAGAAAGGACAGTGGAAGCTAGAAAGTGTACAAGCTGATCAGAAGTTGGTTAAGGAGGAAGTGCCGGATCTGCTTAAAAAATATACCTGCAAAGGTAAAGTTTATTCACATAGGCCAGGAGTAGCGGGTAAAGAGGTTACAATATTAAGGGACCAGGATCCTCTCAGTCTGTGATGCTGAAGAATGAGGAGATATTTACTCCTGAAGGACTATTACCAGAAAATATACTGGTAACAGGAATTCATGGTGAGACAAAAAGTGCTCAATTATGTAAAGTGAGGCTCGAGTGTAGAGAAAAGGGTAGGAGTACTGGACAAACTTTCAGCTCCAGGAATACAATTTGTCCTTGCAAATGATATGAAAATGTGTTGCTGGAAAAGTGCAGCAGGTCAGGCAGCATCCAAGGAACAGCAGAATCGACGTTTTGGGCATAAGCCCTTCTTCAGGAAGCCCTTCCTGAAGAAGGGCTTATGCCCGAAACGTCGATTCTCCTGTTCCTTGGATGCTGCCTGACCTGCTGTGCTTTTCCAGCAATGCATTTTCAGCTCTGATCTCCAGCATCTGCAGTCCTCACTTTCTCCTTGCGAATGATATAGTTGATTCACTGGTAGGTGTGCTGGCTACTGTAGTTGAAAAGCCAATGGAACTCAGGCAACTGAAGCAATGCAGGACTTTTGTCCTGGAATATTCCCTGATTGTGTAGTAATGAGGTCACAGAGTCACCAGTTGAAACAGGAGAGATCAGAGGGTATAGATAAGGAAGCTGAAATGGCATTAGCAGAGACTGTGTTCAATCAGATAGTGGATACAAAACAGGAGCAAATAAATAATCATGCAAATTACTCAAAATTATTTAACTCATAAATTTGTATAAATTAATTAAATAAGTAGAGATGGCTGGACAGGTGATGTGCTGTCGCTGTATGATGTGGGAGCTGGCTGATCCCATTATGAATGGCAGTGACCACATCTGCAGCAAGTGTTAGTTGCTAGAAGAACTCTGGATCAAAATTGATGATCTGGAATCTGAGCTTCAAACACTGCGGCACATCCGGGAGGGGGAGAGTTACCTGGACGCCTTGTTTCAGGAGGCGGTCACACCCGGTGGATTAAGTGATTCAAACTCAGTTAGTGATCAGGGACAACAGGGTGTCACTGTAAGTGAGACAGGTAGGGGGATTCTGAGTTCAGGAGTGGAGGAGCCTCAGCCCTTGACCTGGTGCAACAGGTATGAGATTTTTGCTCCCTGTATGGATAAGGAAAAGAGCTGTGGACAGGATGAGCCAGCTGACCACGGCACCATGGTGCAGAAGGCCATTCAGGAGGGGGGAGCAAAACAGCAAGTAGTTGTTATAGGGGATTCTATAATTAGGGGGACAGAGCATATACTTTGTGAGCCGGATCGGGAATCCCACACGGTGTGTTGTCTGCCCGGTGCCAGGGTGCAGGACATTTCCAATCAGCTTGAAAGGATATTGGAGTGGGAGAGGAAGGATCCAGTTGTTGTGATCCACATTGGCACTAACAACATAGGCAAGGCTAGGAAGGAGGACCCGTTTGGGGAGTATCAAGCACTAGGAAGGAAATTGAAGAACAGGTCCTCGAACATCATAATCTCTGGATTACTGCCCGAGCCATGTGCCAAATGGCATAGGCCTAAGAAAAGTAGGAAGTAAACACGTAGCTAAGAGATTGATGTGGGAAAGAGGGATTCCATTTCATGGGACACTGGCATCAGTTTTGGAACCGGGGAAATCTGTATCGATGGGACTGTCTGCATCTGACCTGATCTGGAACCAGTGTTCTGGCGAAAAGGATAAATATGGTGGTCACTAGGACATTAAACTTAGGGATAAGATGAAAGTGATAGGGAGTATGGGGCCATGTAGAAAGATAAGCAGCAGGTTAGCATGTGTGCTGGGTTTAAGTTCGAGGCAGACGAGCAATGAAGCAAAAAGGAAGGATAACTTAGGACAAATTACTAAAGGTGATGGAAATCACGAGGATAAGAAAATTAGCATTAAGGTGCTTTACCTGAATGCTCGTAGTAATCGTAACAAAGCAGATGAATTAACAGCAGAAATCATTGTGAATGATTATGATGTGGTCGGCATCACAGAGACGTGGTTGCAGGGGGTTCAGCACTGGCAGTTAAACATCCAAGGATTTACAACTTATCAAAACAACAAGGTGGCGAGCAGAGGAGGCAGGGTTGCCTTGTTAGTTAAGAATGAAATTAAATCTATGGCACTGAATGACATAGGGTCAGATGATGTGGAGTCTGTGTGGGTGGAGTTGAGGAACCACAAAGGCAAAAAAAAAGAGAGTTATGTACAGACCTCTGAGCAGTGGTCAGGACTAGAGGCACAAGATGTACCAGGAAATAGATAGGGCATGTCAGAAAGGCAAGGTCACAGTGATCATGGGGGATTCAATATACAAATGAACTGGATGAATAGTGTTGCTGGTGGATCCAAAAAAAGGGAATTCATGGAATGCTTACAGGATGGCTTTTTGGAACAGCTTGTGATGGAGCCCACAAGGAAACAGGCTATTCTGGACTTAGTGCTATATAGTGAGTCAGACTTTATAAAAGATCTTAAAGTCAGGGAACACTTAGGAGGCAGAATTCATAATATGGTAGAGTTCATTCTGCAGTTTGAAAGAGAGAAGGCAGAATTGGACATAATGGTGTTACAGTTAAATAAAAGTAATTACATGGAAGACATGAGTAATATCCCAACAATTAAGGAGAGTCAAGGAGCAGAGTTGAGTATGGTGGCCATTACAAAGGAGGAAGTGCTGGAAAGGCTAAAAGGTCTAAAAACTGATAAATCTCCTGGTCCGATGGGCTATATCCTAGAGTTCTGAGGGAGGTAGCTGAAAAAATAGCGGAGGTGTTGGTTGTAATCTTTCAAAAATCACTGGAGTCAGGGAAAGTCCCAGATGATTGGAAAATCACTGTTGTAATCGCTTTATTCAAGAAAGGTTCAAGACAAAAGATGGAAAATTATAGGCCGATTAGCCTAACATTGGGTTGTAGGTAGCATTCTAGAATCCATCATTAAGGATGAGATTTCTAAATTCATGGAAGTACAGGGTCGGATTAGAACAAGTCAGCATGGATTTAGTAAGGAAAGGTCGTGTCTGACAAACCTGTTGAAATTCTTTGAAGAGGTAACAAGTAGGTTAGACCAGGGAAACCTGGGTGGATGTTATCTACCTAGACTTCCAAAAGGCCTTTGATAAGGTGCCTCACGGGAGGCTGCTAAGTCATGTGAGGGCCCATGGTGTTCCGGGTGAGCTACTGGCATGGATTGAGGATTGGCTGTCTGACAGAAGGCAGAGAGTTGGGATAAAAGGTTCTTTTTCGGAATGGCAGCTAGTGGCAAGTGGTGTCCCACTGAGTTCAGTGTTGAGGCCGCAGCTGTTCACTTTGTATATTAATGATCTGGATGAAGGGACTGGGGCCATTCTGGTGAAGTTCGCCAATGATACGAAGTTAGGCAGACAGGCGGGTAGTTCTGTGGAAGTTGGGAGGCTGCAGAAAGAGTTAGACAGTTTAGGAGAGTGGTCCAAGAAATTCAAGGTGAGCAAACGTGAGGTCTTGCACTTTGGAAAAAAGAATACAGGGACAGACTATTTTCTAAACAGTGAGTAAATCCTGTTTTTTTTAAACTTAGCAGTCAAATCAGTTAATTCACTCCAGGAATATCCACTACACGCTTACCTAAAGCAAATAGCAAAGTTACAGTCTGGGCTACCCGCTTAAAAATGTTTCAAGTGGTTGGGCCTGGCCCTTAACAAAGCAGAAAGGAATCCCCAAAGTATGCGTGCTCAAAAATGTCTCCTCTTGTGGGAAATAAAGCAAAGATAAGGAGTTTTGTTTCCTCTCAGAGAGTGGTGAGTCTTTGGAATTCTCTGAAAAGGTGCTGGAAGCAGAATCTTTGAATTATTCTAAAGCAGGGATAGAGAGATTTTTGATAAGCAAAGGTGTGAAAGATTATCAGGAATGTTAGCAAATTCCACAGAGGAGATCTGTGATATTGCACCAGATTTTAAACTTCCTCTTGCCATATAAAATCCCAGTAGTGTAGAAGCTGGCCATTTGGCCTGTTGAGTTCATACTGACCCTCAGAAAAGCATCCCACCCAGACCCACTCTTATCCTTGCAACCCTGCATTTCCCATGATTAAACTATCTAGCCTGCACATCCCCAGATACTGTGGGCAACTTAGCATGTCGAATCCACCTAACCTGCACAAGTTTGGACTGTGGGAGGTAAACCCATATAGACACAGGGAAAATGTGGAAATTCTATACAGGCAGTCACCCTAGGGTTGAATCAAACCCAGGCTCCTGGCACTGTAAGCAGCAGTGCTAACCACTGAGCCATCGTGCTGCAACTTTACAGAGGAGACACCTCCACTGAGTGATTTGCTCAAGAAAGACATCCTATATACATGGTTAAATGATCAGCAAAACTCCTCCAGGTTTTTGTTAACAACATCTTCAATACTGCAGTCCTGGGAACGATACAATTCTCAATGCTTAGGTAGGAGTCTTTTGCAAGATGAGAAAATGTTTCCTTTTTTTTGAAAACTCTGTCATCTGCACAACCTAACCACTCCATTACTAAGTGTGCACCTTGTCATTTGACAAGAGATTCGTTTTGTAACAGACCTTAGGCCACTAGCAATGATCTGATGTAAATTGTTAATGAGTGCATGACCATCTACATGTCGAAGTGCAAGAATATAACTTTGAAATAAGATATAAGTCAAGTATTGATGTTAAAAATCACACAACACCAGGTTATAGTCCAATAGGTTTATTTGGAAGCACTAGCTTTTGGAACGCTGCTCCTTCATCAGGTGGTTGTGGAGTATAAGATTGTAAGAACAGAACTTATAGCAAAAGTTTAGTGTGATATAACTGAAATCATATATTGATAAAAAACCTGGATTGTTTCTTAAGTCTCTTTAGAATGACCATGCTGGCTTCAGTTCTTTCATATGTAAATCACAAAAAGTTTTTAAAAGTTACCTTCCCCACACCTCCACTTCTCACCTTTAAACAACCACTAAACCTCAAACAGATCATTGTTTGTAGCAAACTGTCCAGCTTTCAGGCCAATACCATGCAACTTTGTCATGGTAGACGCTGCAAGACGTGTCAGAGTGTCGACACGAATACCACCATTACACGTGGGGACACCTCCTACCATGTACGTGGCAGGTACTCATGTGACTCAGCCAATGTTGTCTATCTCATACGCTGCAGGCAAGGATGCCCTGAGACATGGTACATTGGTGAGACCAAGCAGAGGCTACGGATGAATGGACACCGCACAACAATCAACAGACAGAAGTGTTCCTTCCCAGTCAGAGAACACTTCAGCAGTCCACGGCACTCAACCTCGGACCTCCAAGGATGACTTCGGGACAGGCAACAACGCAAAATGGTCGAGCAGAGGCTGATAGCCAAGTTCAGTACACATGGGGATGGCCTCAACTGGGACCTTGGGTTCATGTCACATTACAGGTGACCCCATTGCACTATATACACACACACACACAAACACAGACACACACATACACACACACATACACACACAAACACAGACACACACATACATACACACACACACAAACAAACACAGACACACATACACACACACACACACACACACACACAAACACAGACACACACACACACACAAAAACACTCTTACACTCACGCAGACCCTCATACACTCCCACACTCACACATGCACTCTCTCACAGACTTATACCCCTTTACACTCACACTCACACATATACACATATAAGTTTGTAGGGTGAATTTGTGCTTGCAGAATTACATTTTACTTTGCTCAAAAACTGCATGAATCCATGTAAGATTCTGTAAATCCATTTTGTAGATTAGAATTAGCCTGACCATTGGGGCACAGATGTCTCACACAGTGAAGCTTACATCTTCAACGTATTATCTGGGTCAACATGACACTAATTGTTAACATTCACTTATGAATGTAATTTTAAAAAAGTTTTGTGATTTACATATAAAAGAACTGAAATCAACATGGTCATTCTAAAAGATGATAGTCTTAACAAACAATCTTTTTCATTATACAATTTCAGGTACATCACACTGTAAACCTTTGCTGTAAATTCTGTGTCTTACAATCTTATACTCCACAACCATCTAATGAAGGAGCAGCACTCAGAAAGCTAGTGCTTTCAAATAAACCTGTTGGACTATAACCTGGTGTTGTGTGATTTTTAACTTTGTACACCCCAGTCCAACACCAGCATCTCCAAATCACTAGTATTTGATGCACTGAACAGTTTACCTCATCCACAAAAACCATATTGTTCTTCTTGATATACATATAAATATTCATGACTACATTGTCAATCCTGATCTGATAAACTTTGGCCAAAGCCAATGTGAACAGTTGCAATTGACAGCTGCCAAAGATAAGCAACCACAGGATTTGCAAAAGTTCATAAACCAGGGATGGTCTGACATCTCAACAAGCACATGAGAACATTCATTCATTTTGTCCATACAGAGACAAGGTTGATTTGTTGTGACAAGTCATTTTTATGAGAAAATAACGTCTACTTTCAAAACATTTATTACAGGATAAAACGTCCATGTTAAACCAGGGTCATATGAGATATGCCAAATGTTACAATTTCAGCAACAGAAGGGTTCTTTACATCCACAGGATGTTCACTGCTTGAATGAAAGTAGCACAGACCTATTCACAGTGCATTGGGAATATTACAGCCTAGTGATGGATTACTTCCCCAAATTTCCCATTGTTCAATGGCTTAGCAACACAGTACGTGGAATCATTGCTGACATAAATTATCACCATTGAGGAATGGATAGTGTCAGATAATTGACTTCATTATTTCAGGACATGTGCACCAAATGGGAAGTGATAGTATCACATTGTTACCCCAGTATCCTCACTCAAATGATCCAACAAAATGGAAGATGTGTACCATCAAATCAGTGATCATCACATGTTCTGCAACAGAATAATATTTTCACATTGCATTGCTGTATTTTTGTGCACCATTAGAGAAGGAATTACTGACCCCAGCGCAACCTTCACTCAGAGGGTGAGTGCACATGACTTTGCCCAGCAACCAATGGGCGAACCATTCCAAGTCCCATGGCATTCTTTTTCAAAAGAAAATGAGAACAATGGAGACACATAATAAGCAAACAGAGTAAGTATTATCAAAACTGAACACTGAGATGACAGAACAATTTGTAAATATAAGTACAAACACTCAGTGAGCAGGAAAGATTTGTAAAATATGCAATAAGCCCAAATCATACAAAGTCATTATTGATCATGGTGTTTCATTGTGAAGAAACAGAAGGCAGCTGAGACCAATTTATGAAACACTAATCATGCATGTGAAAAAGGAGGAACACACCAATGATGATGATTGCTTGGTAATGTTCAGTGACACTAATCTGAAGCAAGACAACCAAGTTTCCAAACAAAAGAGGAGCCAATAGATATGATCTATTCAGATTTCCAGGAAGCCTTTGACAAGATGCCACATAGAAGGCTGTCTAAATATGTTAAGAGCCCATAGGACTGACAAGGATAGAGATCGGCTGACTGACAGAAGGCAGAGAGTGGGGAATAAAGGTGTCTTTTTAGGGATGGAAGATGGTGAATAGCAGAGATTGTTAGGGGTTAGTGTTTTGACCACAATTATTCACATTATGCATTCACGACCTGGACAAAGGTACTAAGGGCATTGTTGCGAAGTTTGCAGATAACACCAAAATAAGTGGAAGGACAGGTCATGTTGTGGAAGCAGGGGGGCTGCAGAGGGACCTAGACAGGCTAGGAGAGTTGCCAAAAAAGTGTTAAATGGAAAACAACATGGGAAAGTGTGAGGTTATGCACTTT
The DNA here is from genome assembly GCF_004010195.1 of Chiloscyllium plagiosum. Classification (NCBI taxonomy): domain Eukaryota; kingdom Metazoa; phylum Chordata; class Chondrichthyes; order Orectolobiformes; family Hemiscylliidae; genus Chiloscyllium; species Chiloscyllium plagiosum. The sequence continues at coordinate 89,030,275 of NC_057712.1, read as the reverse complement.
GGTAAGAAAAATAGAGGTATAGACTATTTTCTAAATGGGGAAAGGCTTCAGAAATATGAAGCACAAATGGACTTAGGAGCCCTGACTCAGGATTCTTTTAAGGTTAACATATAGGTTCATTCGGCAGTTAGGAAGGCAAATGCTATTTCAGCATTCATTTTGCGAGGGCTAGAATACAAGAGCAGAGATATACTGCTGAGGCTGTATAAGGCCCTGATCAGACCACATTTGGAATATTGTGAGTAGTTTTGGGCCCTATACCTAAGGGAGGATGTGCTGGCATTGGAGGGAGTCCAGAGGAGGTTTACAAAATGATCACAGGGATGAAGAGATTGTCATGTGAGGAGCAGAGGAGTTTAGAATAATTTAAAAGGATGGGGGTGAGGAGGGGAGCAGTGTGTGTGATTGAAACCTACAGAATAGAGTGGGCATGGAGAGAATGTTTCCACCAGTAGGAAAAATTATGACCTGGGAATACAGCCTCAGAGTGAAGGGACAACTCTTTAGAACTGAGATGGAGAGGAATTTCTTCAGCCAAAGGGTAGTCAATCTGTAGAACCCATTGCTACAGAGGCCAAATCATTGAGTATATTTCAGACATAGTTTCTTGATTAGTCAGGAAATCAAGGAATGCAAGGAGGAGAACAGAGAATGGGGTTGAGAAACATATCAGCCATGATCGAATGGCAGAGCAGACTCAGTGAGCTGAATGACCTCATTCTGCTCATATATCTTGTGGTCTTATGGTCCAAATGCAACAAAAATGCTTAATAGCCTACTCTTGCATCTTTTTCATTTATATGTATGTTTGTGTTTCTATTGGTGTGCTAGAATTGTGCTCAAGGGTAGGAGCTGGAATGTAGTGAAATGCAGACTCAGTGGAAGAGATTGGCTTACCAAGTCATGAGCAGTCACTGAGGCAGCCTGGATAGAATATATTTTGCAGGAATTTCAAGGTTAGATCTTCAGAAGTGAAGAATTGACCTGCTATAAGAAAACAAAGTTTTATTAATATTTTGTGACCGACAGTATCACTAACATGTTGGGAAACCTGCAGTATGTGTCTTAATTCACAATGGCAGAGTATGGTTGTATATATACTGTAATTATTTTATTCCACTGATGTTGCATAGTAACCATTATTTTGTTTGTTCAAAACAGTAGATTCTAGTGACTTTATTCTCATCATTAGTACATTGGATTTCAAACTTTACCGAGTAAACAAAAAAATAGTGGTGCTGCTTAGCCAGAGGATAACACAAATTTAGCAATCCCATTAGAATTCACAAAAGCCATGAAGATAACAAGAAAACAATAATAAAACTGTCAGCTGGTGTGCATCGTTCCACCATTAAGTGGTAACACCAACTTTGAATGATGGTCCAATATGAACAACCTTGAACTGGTTATCCAATATTGGCTCTTTGTCCCAACATTGGACTTTCCTTCCCTCGAGTTCAGGAAAAATTGGGAGATTGTGTACTTGTCGACCAATTTGTTAATGAATTGACCATCAGTGTGATATACTTTCCATTTTTATCTTTTCATTGGCGTCAGTTTTTGGCTCCTGAAAAGTTAACATATATGCAGTTGGTAAGTCCTCTCAAAATGTGAAAACTGCTTCTACAAGTAGAGGAAGAAAGAAAATGTAGATTAAGACACTGAATATAAGATGAGCACTGGACAAAGTAGATGTGATCATTGATGCAGTTCGTCCCCAAGTGTGTGTGTGTGTATGTGTGTGTGTGTATAGCTCTTCTTTGAGAGGAGAATCTGTCAGAATCCATTTAGATAAAAAAAACAGGATGGCAAAAAATGAATGTAGACAACTGTTGTGGTGCATAAGCACGAAGTGAGCAGACTAACAGTGAACTCTGTGACCAAGTAAGGAAAGCCATAGAAAAACATACAGTTGTGGTCATGGACGATTTAATTATCTGGGAATTAAGTGAGCAGAACAGGGTCACCCTGGGGGAAGAAAATAAATGTATTCTGATAGTGCAAGATTCTCTTCTTTGATCCAAAATGTGAATCAATGCTCCAAAGCACATGTCACATTAGATTTATTATTTAGCAGAATGTTAAAAATAATCACTAACCTAGACATAGGGCATAATTTAGATTCAATTAATCATAATATTATTAGATTTGGCATATTAATGAAAGTAGATGTTGATAACAATAAAATTAAGGAACCTCATCTCAGAACAACAAAGTAAAATATTATTTAGTGGGTATTGGGAGACCAAAGTAAGGAAATGTATGAGGCATGAAGCAACTAAAATGCAAAGTCATAAAATGTCACAATTTTGGAGAAAATCCCTGCAACAAATTCTATTAGAATACATGCAGCTGATAAGTTACATGATAGAATCTAAGGTCAGGTCACATTCTCTGAATTGAAAGTTGCAGGCAAGTAAATGTGATAAATAGTGGAGTTTCAGATAATGCGAGTGACAAAAACGCATATAGATAAAAGGTGAATATTAAAAATGAATGACACAGGCTGAAAGGCACTTTTGGCAGATGTTTAAGGGGTAAAATTCATCCAATAGCAATAATTGGATAACATGTTGTGATATTACATTTCTACAATATTTTTAAGGACATCAAATCAAAGACTGATGACAATGATTGACCATCCTTGCTGCAGTTATTGCAAATAAACCATTTGCCTTTTTCAAGCTACTTGTCTCCCATTCCATTCAGGTCTTGGGCAAAAGCAAATGGCATCCATTCCAGACACACAGCAGAAAGCTAAATTCATAAGGATGACATGTGAGAATGTGTACAACAACCTATGTGTGTTTTGAAAGTTTTATTTCGAAGTTATTGCTGTAAAGAGATTTCACCTCTTTCCAGTTTGTGTCAAAGAATTCCCTTTATCTACACAAGAAAGAGAAAGAGGTTTTTTCTTTTACTGAATTTGGTAATTCAGGATTCATGTCCATGGAGTGAATTGAAATCCAGCAATGTATAGAAAACAGCATCATCAGTGGAAGAGTTAAAAGTGAAGGTATTGGGCTTAGTGACATTTTGGATATGTTAACTGTTGGTAAATGGCTGATTTAAATCCTGTCTCTAATGCTTAGGCCAGCCAGCATATGCAGTTAATTTCAAGAGCATCAGATAAGGAACTCAGTGACAAGACTGGCAGTCAGAGGTAGCCTGGGGGCAGGCAGCAGTGGTAGAATGCTTCACATATCCCCAAATGTAAAGTTCTTTCACCAACACAAAGCTAAATGGAATTGAACCTTGACAATTGTGACCAGTCAACTGTAAGTGATGTCCTGCCTAACATGTCATTATCCATCTTTTTTTTATTTTTGTTTTGCTTCCAGAAGATAATTGACAAACCTTTGACATAGATTCATCAGTACCCTTTTTGACAGATGATGTTTGTTGGAACCCATGAATGGATCTAGTAAAATCTGCTTGCAAAATGTTTGCAAGGAGTGCATTTCTATTTTAGTCAAAATAGAGCAATATTAGGGTTTTTTTTATTATTTCAGTGAGATCTGTGAAGAATCATTGCTTCAATGGTGTCTATACAAATTAACTTCTCAACATTTCACTATGGGGGCAAATTATGTCTGTCCTGCTAACCTGCCTGAATTCTAATGGAGAAACTGTGAAAATCCTGCACATAATTTTTGCCTATTTTGCTGAAGTTACACTTAATGATCAGACCAAGTCTCACAGAAATTCACCTCTTCTATCAGGTAAACAAATTTTAAGAAAATGTTTGAAACTAAGGACCTGAATCAAATTCTCACTTCAATGGTTTATGATAGGTCAAAGAACCAAATGTTTAAGAACTGGAACTAATCTTATCAGAATGTTAACACAATAACAGCACTGAAATTTCATGAGTTAGTCTATGTGTTCAGAGATCTACACACAGACTTAAACGAGTGCAGAAAACCACATTTGTAATGGAGACAGAAAAAAAACTTTTGAACGGAGGAAATAGGAGAAGGAGTAGACCATACAGCCTCTCAAGCTGCCTCTACCATTCACTGAGATCATGGTTGATCCTTGACCTCAGTTTCTTTTTCCCAGTCAATTCCCCATCACCTTTGATTCCCCTAAGAATCTAAAAAAAATCTATTGATCTCAACCTTGAATATGCTCAATGACTGAGCATCCTGATTCTTCTGAGGTAGAGAATTTCAAAGATTCGCAACTGTCTGAATGAAGATCTCAATCTTAAATGGCTGACCCCTATCCTGAGACTATGCCTCTTAGTTTTATGCTCTCCAGCCAGTAGAAAGAGCCTCTGGGCATTGACCCTGTCAAGTCCTCTCAGAATGTTAGATATTTTAATAAAATCACCGTTCAATCTTTTAAACTCAAGAGAGTGTAAGCCCACACTGCTCAGCACCTCCATACAGAACAACTTTCCCATCTTAAGATTCAATCAAATATATCTCCATTGACCCCAGTAAGATTCTATGTAAGGTACAGAGACCATTATATTCGAGCTGTGATCTCACCAAAGAATTATCGTTACTTTCCTATATTTATACGCCAAGCTAACTTGCATTTAAGGGAGATTTAAATAGCTCGGGATAATCAAAGTTGAATCCTCTAATCGGCAACAATTCTGACAGTCTCGACGTGTATCTCATACTTTTAGAAGACTTTCCCAGGACAAAAGGGGCAAAAGGCAAAGTGTTGACTGGCAAAAACAAGGCAGTTGGAACATTGGAAGTGCAGAGAAGAGTCTACGAGCAAATAACAGGGTAACAGTGTGAAACAAATAAGTTCTGATGCCTGCTAAAGCAGAAATAGTGCACAATGACATGGGCACAATGAACCCATGCTTGATGCTCATTAGACTATATTTTCCTTCTTCCTGGAAGAAGGATGAGATGTATTAGCTGATACAATTGTTGTGCTCCCGAGCCCAATGATGCATGTCAGCAGCTGGTGCACCTATCATATCCAGCCTCACAGATTACTTGAATTTTGTAATGATATACATGGCAAGCTTGGTGCATAAACACATGAATTGTCACATGTTATGTCTTAGCAGTTGCAACAAAACAGATATTCTCAAACAATGGTCTCCCTGGCAGACATTTCTTTTAATGGTAGTACAATGTAAATCATCTAATTAACAATGCAGCATGACACTAAACTATCCCTGACCACTTATCTGTGGTAGCTTATCTAACACTTGTTTTGGAGTCTATGAAGCCATCTGAATAACTCTGTGGGTACTTCTGAGTGGACACAGTGTAGCTGTCATGGGGTTTTCTTCTTCAAAACATCTCAACACACTTAGGTCCATTGGACCAGTAACAATGCAGTCATTAAAAAATCCATTAATCTATTGGCATTAAGGCTCATGAAAAAGCCAAGTCCCAATACAATATTCTCTGAACTATTAAGAAACAATAATATTTATAAGTCCATAAATAGCTTATAAACTTGTTGACGGAAACTCCATGTTGACCCTTTAACTGAAATCTAACCCCAGTGGTGGGAAAACGATTGGAAACAATCCTGAGGTACGGGCTTAATCTGCTCTTGGACAGGCAGGGACTTATCAAGACCAGTCAATGTTGTTTTGCTAAGGGAAGGTCATGTCTGACCAACTTTATTCAACTTTTCAAAGAGGCAACCAGTGGAGGGTAATGCATTTGACATAGGAGAAAGTGAGGACTGCAGATGCTGGAGATCTGAAAATGTGTTGCTGGAAAAGCGCAGCAGGTCAGGCAGCATCCAAGGAACAGGAGAATCGACGTTTCGGGCATAAGCCCTTCTTCAGGAATGAGGAAAGTGTGTCCAGCAGGCTAAGAAAAAAGGTAGGGAGGAGGGACTTGCACCGCTGAG
>NC_057712.1:89021219-89022968 GCF_004010195.1 Chiloscyllium plagiosum | reverse complement strand
GCCTCTCACCCTCATCTTGACCTCCTTCCACGTATCGCATTTCCAACGCCCCTCCCCCAAGTCCCTCCTCCCTCCTGATTCCTGAAGAAGGGCTTATGCCCGAAACGTCGATTCTCCTGTTCCTTGGATGCTGCCTGACCTGCTGCGCTTTTCCAGCAACACATTTTCAGCAATGCATTTGACATAGTCTACTTGGACTTGGTAGATGCAGATACAGTTGCAACATTTAAAAAACATTTGGACAGATAAATGAATAGAAAAGATTTAGAGGGGTATGGGGCAAATTCAGAGCTAGTTTAGTTTGGGAAACCTGGTCAGCATAAACTAGTTGGACCGAAGGGTCTGTTTTGATATTGCATGACTCCATGACACTGTGACTCAATGATTTCAGCAAGGCTTTTGATAAGGTGCCACATGGAAAGCTGATGACGATGGTAAGAATCTATGGGATACAAGGAACTTTGTCCAATTAGATCCTGAGTGGCAGAAAGCAGAGGGTGATGGTTCAGGAGTGTTTTTGAGACTGAATTCCTTGAGCAATGGCATTCAAGAGAGATTAGAATTGGGGCACTTGCGGTTTGTGGTATATATATATATATATATAAATGATTTAGATTTCAATAAAAGAGTGATAATTTTGCGAATGGTATAAAAATTGTTGGGGTGGTAAATAGGGAGGAAGATAGCCTTAGATTACAGGACAATATAGGTGAGCTGGCTAGATGGGCTGATCAGTGGCAAATGGAATTCAAAACTGAAAATGTGTTGCTGGAAAAGTGCAGCAGGTCAGCATGCCTTCCTTGAAGAAGCTCCCTGACCTGCTGCGCTTTTCCAGCAACACATTTTCAGCTCTGATCTCCAGCATCTGCAGTCCTCACTTTCTCCCAAATGGAATTCAATCCAGGTAAGTGTGAAGTATGAGGCATTTGGGCTGGACAAACAAGGCAAGGGAATACATGATGTACAGCAGGGACCTGGGAAGCCCAGAGGATCCGAGGGACTTGCAATGCATGTACACTGGTCCCTTATTGTAGTGAGATAGGTAGTTCAAATGGCTAAAGAGGCAGAAGGGATACTTCCCTATACAGCCAAAGCAGAGTGTTAAAGTAGGGACAATATGTAGGAACAGTATAAAAAGTTGGTTAGGCCACATTTAGAGCACTCTGTGCAGTTCTGGAATCCATATTATAAGAAGGATGTGATTGCACTGGAAGAGGTGTAGAAGACATTTACCAGGATTCTGCCTAGGCTGAAGAAATTTAATTATGAAGAGTGATTGAATAGATTGGGGTTGGTTTCCTTGGAGCAAAGAAAAGTGATTGAGCTGTATAAAATCATGAGAAGCATAGACAGGATAGAATGGAAGGTCCGTCTCCTCTAGATGGAGGGATCAATGACCAGGAGGCATCAATCTAAGGTAAGGGACGGGAGGTTCAGACTCAGAGGATGGTGGGAATTTGGTCCACACTGCCTGTAAGGGAGGTAGAAGCAGAAACCTTCATAACTGTTCAGAAATATTTAGGTGAGCACTTGCAATGCCAAGGCTTGGGATTAGAGTGGTGCTGGAAAAGCACAGCAGTTCAGGCAGCATCCGAGGAGCAGGAAAATCGACGTTTCAGACAAAAGCCCTTCATCAGGAATACAGGCAGATTGCCTCAAAGGTGGAGAGATGAATGAGAGGAGGGTGGGGGTGGGGAGAAAGTAGCATAGAGCTATGCTACTTTCTCCCCACCCCGCCCCCCCTCTCAT
>NC_057712.1:89016807-89018492 GCF_004010195.1 Chiloscyllium plagiosum | reverse complement strand
GCGTGTATTAAATTCATTGATGCGTGGGCGGAGGGAGATGAAGGTGAGTCCTTTACTGAGGACTGATCGTTCATCCTCAGTGAGGGGGAGGTCTGGAGGGATGGTAAAAACCCGGCAGGGCTGGGAGCTGGGATCTGGTGTGGGTATGGAGCTGGGAGTAGGGGTGGAGCCGGTAACTGGAGTGGGTGTGGTGGTGGGGTGAATGGGCATAGAGTCATGAGCAGGGATGGTGTTCCCCTTGGGGTTTTGGGGGGCGGGGATAGTGACAGTGGGACCTGCAGGGGGCGTGTCAGCAGAATGCAGGTGAGTGGCTTTGGTGGGGGCAGAAGTGGTGGCAAACACGGCAGTAGGGGTGGCGGAGGTCACTGAGTGTGTGACATCAGCGATGATGTGAGGGGTGGAAGTGATGTTACGTGTGGTGCATGAGGAATTGTGAGGGGCGGAAGTGGCTGTGGAAGTAGCCATGATGGGGGCAGAAGTGACGTCATCGATCAGTGTGGGGGTGGTAGCTGCACCAGCCACATGGCTAATTGTGTCCGAGCAGTTCCAGAGGCCGGAGGGATCTTCTAGAATGTTTGAGGAGCGCTGGTTATGGAGGTGGGTAGATAAATGCCAAGGCTTGCAAGGTTATGAGCCATGTTTTAGAAAACAAGATTAGAACTAAACATGGGGGTCAAGGGAAGTTTCTGTTGAGAAAAGAGCGAGTCTTTGGCTCAGGAGTCTTCGACAAAGAAGTTGAGAGAAGTGATTATGCCACAGTTGAAGAGGGTAAAGACATGATTGCCAAGCTGATTCAGTGTACTGCGTGCATGATGTGGGAGGTCAGGCACTCTGATGTAGCTGGCTCGTATAACTGTGGAAAGTGTGTACATGTACAGCTTCTGACAGAGCATATTGCAGCACTGAAGAAAGAACTAGATGACCTCAGGTTCATCCAAGAGAACGAGATCTTTCTGGACAGGACTTTCAGCAAGGTTATTACACCAAGCATACCAGAAGAGAGCAGAAGGGAGAAGACGATGAGGAAGGCAGAGATGAGACAAGTGCAAGGGACCCCGGTGGAAGTACCTGTCAGGAAAGGTTGAATCTCTTGGAAACTGTAGAGACAGACGTCACTGCCAGTCCGTGAGGCGGTCAGGTCTGCCAATCAGAAATTAGCGTGGAGGCAGAGCCGAGGAGTCAGACATCACACAGAGCCGTGGTAATAGGAGACTCCATAGTGAGAGGGACTGAATGGGGTTTCTGCAGCAACAGGCGGAATTTGAGGATGGTGTGTTGCCTTCCTGGTGCCAGGATTAAGGACATCGCAGACAGAGTGCAGGAAATCCTCAAGGGCGAAGGTGGTGATGCATGTCGGCACAAATGACGTCGGGAAGAAGAGGAGGGACATTCTACAGCGGGACTTCGGAGAACTCGGAAGAAGGCTGAAAAGCAGAACAACCAGGGGGTTATCTCTGGTTTGCTTCCAGTTCCTCGGGCTGGAGAGAACAGGAACAGGGAGATAATGGACTTGAATGTGTGGCTAGGGAACTGGTGCAGGAAGCAAGGATTTAAATTCTTGGATCATTGGGGTATGTTTGGCGGTAAGGATAAATTATACAAGAGGGACGGGTTGCACCTTAATAAGTGGGGGACCAGCATTCTGGCAGGCAGGTTTGCCACTACAACACAGCTGCGTTTAAACT
>NC_057712.1:88933499-89015493 GCF_004010195.1 Chiloscyllium plagiosum | reverse complement strand
ATAGATTCAGGATCAGTTCCTGCGGATTGGAGGGTGGCTAATGTTGTCCCACTTTTTAAGAAAGGAGGGAGAGAGAAAACAGAGAATTATAGACCAGTTAGTCTGACCTCAGCGGTGGGAAAAATGCTGGAGTCAATTATAAAGGACGAAATTACGACACATCTGGATAGCAGTAACAGGATAGGTCAGAGTCAGCATGATTTATGAAGGGGAAATCATGCTTGACTAATCTTCTGGTTTTTTTTGAGGATGTAACTCTGAAGATGGACAAGGGAGATCCAGTGGATTTAGTATACCTGGACTTTCAGAAAGCCTTTGATAAAGTCCCACATAAGAGGTTAGTGAGCAAAATTAGGCACATGGTATTAGGGGCAAAATACTGACGTGGATTGAAAATTGGTTGGCTGACAGGGAACAAAGAATAGTGATAAACGGCTCCCTTTTGGAATGGCAGGCAGTGACCAGTGGGGTACCACAGGAATCAGTGCTGGGACCACAGCTTTTTACAATGTATATTAATGATATAGATGAAGGTATTAAAAGTAATATTAGTAAATTTGCTGATGACATAAAGCTGGGTGGCAGGGTGAAATGTGAAGGATGTTAGGAGAATACAGGGTGACCTGGACAGGCTAGGTGAGTGGGCAGATGCATGGCAGATGCAGTTTAATGTGGATAAATGTGTGGTTATCCATTTTGGTGGCAAGAACAGGAAGGCAGATTACTACCTAAATGAAGTCAAGTTAGGTAAAAGGGCAGTACAACGAGATCTAGGTGTTCTTGTACATCAGTCATGAAAGCAAGCATGCAGGTACAGCAGGCAGTGAAGAAAGCTAATAGCATGCTGGCCTTCATACCAAATGGAATTGAGTATAGAAGCAAAGAGGTCCTTCTGCAGCTGTACAGGGCCCTGGTGAGACCATACCTGGAGTATTATGCGCAGTTTTGGTCTCCAAGTTTGATGAAAGACATTCTGGCCATTGAGGGAGTGCAGCGTAGGTTCACGAGGTCAATTCCCGGAATGGCAGAACTATCTTACGCTGAAAGATTGGAGCAACTGGGCTTGTATATGCTTGAGTTTAGAAGTCTGAGAGGGGATCTGATTGAGACGTAAAGATTATTAAAGGATTAGAAACTCTGGAGGCAGGAAGCATGTTTCCGCTGATGGGTGAATCCCGAACCAGAGGACACAGTTTAAAAAGGGTAGGCCACTTAGAACAGAGTTGAGGAGAAACCTCTTCACCCAGAGAGTGGGTGGGTGTATGGAATGCTCTGCCCCAGAAGGCTGTGGAGGCCAAGTCTCTGGATACTTTCAAGAAAGAGTTAGTTAGAGCTCTTAAGGAGAGTGGAATCAAGGGTTATGGGGATAAGGCAGGAACAGGATACTGTATGAGGATGATCAGCCATGATCATAATGAATGGTGGTGCTGGCTCAAAGGGCAGAATGGCCTACTCCTGCACCTATTGTCTATTGTCTATAATAGTCAGGTGCTTGTTTTTGACCAGCACAAACTCAATGGGCTGAAGGGTCTTTATTTATGCTGTAGAGCTCTATGACTCCATCACTATGACATTTTCGCACCACCAGGGCATCCCAAAACACTTAACAAATTCCTGTTGAAATACAGTGAAACCTGTAAATTATGATACCTGTGCAGTTCATCATTTTTTTTTTTGCTTGTGAGTATGTTTTCTAAATGGGCACTGAGGGCACAGGAAACTGGAGCTGCCAAATCCTCCTGGAGCAAATTATTCTTTCTTTGATGCAGGATTGCACTTAATGCTGGAGCTGTGCCAGTGGGAACTGATTTTAGTTCATTTTCTGTTCATTGCATTTCCCAGTTCATTACCATCCTGTGGTACTTGCTGTAGAGAGAGGGCTGTCATTATCCTGGCTTTACTACATTTTGCCAGCATTCACAGTGGCTGCTTTATGAGATATAAGCCAAACTGGGACACTGACAAAGTAAATGCTGGAAATGCTCAACAAGTAATGGCAGCATTTGTGAAGAGAAACAGAAGAGCTTTAGATCTGTGACTTTTAATGAGAACTGGGAAACAATATAGATTATAATAGACTGTGAGCAAAGAATGGATAGAACAAAGACAGAAGAACACTTATGGTAAGGTGAAAGAGAGGAGTGTTTAAATGGTAACAGAGTTAGTCTTTTAGGACTAAACAGAATGGTGATGGGATTATAATAGACTGTGAGCAAAGAATGGATAGAACAAAGACAGAAGAACACTTATGGTAAGGTGAAAGAGAGGAGTGTTTAAATGGTAACCAGAGTTAGTCTTTTAGGACTAAACAGAATGGTGATGGGGGAAAGAAAAGTAATGAAGAAAAAAGATATGTGCGTCATTTAATCTCTCCTGTCTTTCACATGCATACAGACATTTCTTTTGTCCTTGTCCTGACTTAAAATCTATTCCCTCTTTCTTTGGCAGCTCTTCCCAGTTCTAATGTAAGATCACAAACATATAACACTAACTCTGTTTCTTTCTACAGATGCTTCAGTAATCTGCTTTTCAAATAGGGGACTTCAAATCTTTCACCCTCTTCCTCTGCATGTTGTAGTTTCCCATGTTTAAAGAGTTAGACCTTAAGTAGGGGGCTGTCAGCAACTCATCAGTATCTGCTGTGGTGAGACAATGATGTCTGATGTTTCTGATGTAGTTGCCAATCTTTGACAAATGGCAAGTGATATATACAATATCCACAGCAACAAGTAAAATGTGCCTTGCCTATGATTGAACCAAGCAAGTATTCAATCTAAAAGGCAGCACATTCTTCTGCTGTTGTCGATGCTGAATAAAGCATTCTCCATTGCACAAAAGTCATTTCTTCTATCCAAACTAGTCTCACTAGATATACATCTTCCATGCTTCAATTGCCATTTCCGAGTGTAAAAGACACAGTTCACATTTTGTGAATGATTTCAAATGAAACTTGTATTTGTTACATAAGCTGTGGTAGACTCAATTCAGCAACTTTTTTTGCAGGTGCCCATTTTTACTTGGTGTGTCTATTTGTACACTTTATAGTTTTTTTTTCTAAGCAGCCAATTTGCACACAGCTATAACCTCGGTGATTGGATATTTTCAGAAGGATCTCATTGTCTTCCAGAGCTGTCTTATCAGTCTGATTCCCAGTACTGCTTCTTCTTCTCTTTCCACTCCAATAAATAAATGATAAAGATGTCAGTCCCTATAGACCCAGAAGGAAGATCTACTTCAATGAGTTTGTGTAATGCAGTGATGTTGTCATGCAGCTACTGATCACTGTACTGCAGCAAGGATATTTAGGTATGAGCCCCCATTTTAACAGAGAGTCTTGGAGTGAACAGACAAAAGTGGTGCTGGAAGAAAACTGCATATGCCAGGAATGCAGAGGTCCTGCTGAACTTACCAGAAGGAGCTCATTATCTTTTTACCCTTGAATTCCCCCAGCAATCTGGTCAGGCAACAAAGGGAAAACCAAGTACAAATGAGGATAGAAATAGACATACTGAGCAGATGAGTGCATACCTGGAGAGACAGTGCAGGAGGGAGGGAGTTAATTTCAAGGGACATTAGAACCAGATGTAGGAGAGAAAAGATCTCTACAGTGTAGGCAGAAAAGAGAGTTGAAACCAATATTCTTGATCTACAGGCACAGAAAACTACATAGAAATATGATGTTAGAGAACTGGCTTGAAGACTGGGTGCTAAATATAAAATGTCCAGGAAAGACAAGAAAGAAAAGTAAGTGAGAGATGTGGCAGTATGACTGAGAAGAATATTACAGTTCTGCAGCACAAAAGGATGCATTAAAGGGGTCAAATACAGAATCTATTTGAACTAAGAAACAATAGAGGTCTCATTAGATGTTTGAAGTATTCCATTGGCCATCAACTTGAGAGAAATAAATAGAGAAACAAATTTGTAAGAAAATAATTGACATGCAAACATTCAAGGTAGTTATAAGGGAGCAATTTAGTTGTCCTGACATAGACTAAGATAACAATGTAAAGGGCAGAGAGAGGCCAGACTTTCTAGAGTGGGTTCAAGAGAATTTTCAACATCTGTTTCTGTCCTACCTGCCTATCTTCTTTTCCACCTATCCACTCCACCCTCCTCCCTGACCTATCACCTTCATCCCTTCCCCCACTCACCTATTGTGCTCCATGCTACTTTCTCCCCACCTCCACCCTCCTCTAGCTTCTCTCTCCACACTTCAGCCTCTCTGCTTTTGCCCGAAACGTTGATTTTACTGCTCATCGGATGCTGCCTGAACTGCTGTGCTCTTCCAGCACCACTAATCCAGAATCTGGTTTCCAGCATCTGCAGTCATTGTTTTTACCTAACATCTGTTTCCAGTTGAACATGGAAGAAAGCACTACTGGATTTGATTCTGAAGGGGGTTGGTGGGGTAAGTGGCTGAGATATTAAATGAATATTTTTCAGCTGCTTTTAGACAAGAAGGAGATGACTCCAAGGATACTGAGGCAAGTGAGCAAAAGTTGCAGAAACACTGGCTGAATTCTTCCAATCTTCTTCAGCTGCAAGGGTGCTGCCAGAGGACTGGAGGATTACAAAATTGGAATTTGCTTCTCAAAAGCTTGTGAAAGTAAGTGCACCTACCATCCCAATTATTTTAATCTTCCTGGTGAGAAAACATTTACAAAGGAGAATTTGGGCAAATGTGAACTAATTAAGGAAAGTTGTCACAGATTTGGTAAGGGCAATATGTGTTTAACTAACTTAGATTAGTTTTTGCTGAGAAAACAAAGATCATGGAGGAGAGCAATGCCTATGATATAATTTACATTGACAGTGAAAAGATACTTGCTAAAGTGATGCATAATAGACTTTGTTTATTAATTGGATATGGGCTTCACTAGTTATTTATTGCGAGTTAAAAGTCATCCACTTTGCCGTGGGTCTGGAGTCACAAGTAGGCCAGACCAGGTAAGGAAGGCAGATTTCCTTCCTTAAGGTTCATTAGTGAGCCAGATGGCAGTTCAAAATTAATCTGGCAATGATCACAATCAGCAATTATTTCATGGTCATCATTAGTGCCATTTCTAGATTCATTTTGATTCAAATACCATCACCTGCTGTGACAGGATTTGAAACAAGGTCCTCAGAATATTATCTGGGTCTCTGGATTAATAGTCTATTGATAATACCATGAGGCCATCACCTACCCTTTACTTAGCAGCCTGTGCAACATAAGAAACAGTAATTGTACGGAAATTAATATTGGCTGAGTGACAGGAAATGGAGAGTAATGATGAACAATTGTTTTTGGCTGAAGGAAGATATACAGTGCCTTTCCTCAAGGGTTAGTGTTAGCACCATTATCTTTCTTGACATATATAAATTATCTGAGCTTAGATATACAGGGCACAATCTCAACATTTTGAGATGACACAAAGTATTTGAGAATAGTAAACTGTGAGGGAATAGAGACAAACTGCAAAAGGACAAGACCAGCTGGTAAAATCAGGAGACATGTGGAAAACAAAGTCAATGCCAGAAAGTGTGAGGTGATCCATTTGCTATTAAAAATGAGGAGAAATTAGGAAAACAAGGGTATTATCACCGAGCGGTATTATCACTGAACTCTTAATCCAGAGACCCAGGTAATGTTCTGGGGACCCAAGTTCAAAAATCACCACGGCAAGTTGTGGAATTTGTATTCAATCAAAATAAAAACTAAGAATCCAATGATGACCATGAGTCCATTTAGGGACAGAAGCTGTCATCCTTAACTGGTCTGGCCTACATGTGATTCCAAACCCACAGCAAAGTGGTTGATACATAACTGCCCTCTGGGTAACTAGGGATGGGTAATAAATAGTGATCTAGCCAGCATTGCCCATATCTCATGAATGAATAAATAAAAATGCCTCTTGCAGGGAGACAACATGGATACAATTGGCTGAATGGCCTCCTTCGGCACTGTAATTATTCTATGATTCTAACATTACTATGAAAGACTTAAAATTTTTAAAAATATCTGGCTCATTTTTAGTCAATAGGTACTTTCCTAGTGGTGTCACTCTCTCAGCTACAAGTCTTTCTCTTTCTCTATCATTCACTCCCTCCAGGGAGCTTGGGTTTTGTGCTTTTCCATCTCTCTCCTTGCAGAGTTATGATTGACATGCCATGGGGAACACAACTACACTATTTAGCCTAAAACCAACATACTTCTTGCATTCACTGTAATGTGTTCACTTGTAAATCATCCCTTCCCCCAAACCTTTCTCTGAAATCCACCTGGACCATTTGCATTATGGAGAAAATGTGGAAAAATAATTGAATGCATTATTAAGGAAAAAGAGCAAGACACTTCTCTTGACATTTTAGTGCAGAAAAGTAGATCATAACCTGGTTTTTCCTACCATGATGAAACACTGCATTGCTGATGGATTTTTGAGATTCTTGTATGAGCACAGTCTTATGTTCAGTGCTCTCTGACAGTCAACTATAAAGTCTGGAAATATATTCTTTTGGGATTAGAAAATACGGTTGATTTCATTTAGGCACACAAAAGAGAAATATGTAAGCTAGCTGTCCATATAAAATTTCAAATCCACTTCATAAATTATATCCTAATCAGAATTGCACATTTTTTATGAGTTACTGATTCTGTGAAATATATAAATGGGCTATATCGATGGGGAAATTGGTCTCTATATTATTCACACGTTAGGGGCTATATATTTTCTTAATGCTCAAAAATTATATCCAAGATGCATACACAAACTTCAGAAGGACCCTTTCTTGGTAAAACAGCTTGCATGCATACGTTGTGTGTATTCTGATTCCACCCACTATTGGCTTTATTTGGGGTAATTTGCTGCCAGCATTCCTCTTGACAGGATGTAAAAGCTTAGTAAGTTTACACTGACAGAGAACATTCACTGGCGAGTCTTAAAGAATACAGCTTCTTGACCTGAGCAGGATGTAGTTTATTTCATTACAACAATCATTCATCAATTATATCAGCATGTTGGACTTTGATACAATGTCTATGAGGAGACCTGGCATACAAAGTTAACATTTTAAATTTATTATACAGTTATATTCACCGCCTTCCAATCTCCCTGCAAATCTCTGACTTCTCAAATTCAGGTGGTACAGAGATTTTACAGAGTGCAACCTCTTTGGTCTAGGAAGTTTAGTAGTTCTTTATCTTGAGGACTGATGAACTTGATTCTGTTCTTGACCCTGTCAGGTCGAAAAAGTCTCACCACTCTAGAGGACAATTTATCTCTTGGATGTGCTTCAATGAAAATACTCTTTTTGCTAAACCAGTAGTCAGTCCGTTATCTGGGGGACCATTCTTTTTATGAATTTTTATCATGAAATACTGATGTTCTGTTCAGACAAGCAGTTTTTTTTTTGCACCTTCTGAGGTTTCAGAACCAGACAATATCTTCTTGAACATATCTTGCACATGTAATCATCCCACTTTAGTGTTGCTAAATCTAATTGCTATAAATATACTGAAGACAATAATATACTTGC
Organism: Chiloscyllium plagiosum; assembly: GCF_004010195.1. Taxonomy (NCBI): domain Eukaryota; kingdom Metazoa; phylum Chordata; class Chondrichthyes; order Orectolobiformes; family Hemiscylliidae; genus Chiloscyllium; species Chiloscyllium plagiosum. The sequence goes on along the minus strand of NC_057712.1, from coordinate 89,007,975 downwards.
CTGTTAGCTTGTAATTTCATGTCTAGCTTGCAAATAATTCAGTACCTTAAGACCTGCTTTCTCCACGATGTTCAATCCTGTGTTTTATTTGGCCCAACTTTAAAATGAAGCTTTCTAGGAAGTATTATTTCTCCTGCATTTTAGATTCTATATTATAACAATGCTATAGCACAGTATTGCTTATTTGGGATTTTCCCATGTTTTACAGTCAGAATGGAAATTTCCCACTTTCTGTAAACAATTCCAGGTTTCCCACTTCCTGTAGGCAAAATGGAAATTTTCCATTTTTTGGAACATAGTATGGACAATTTCCCACTAATTCACAGGCAATAAAGATTGATTTTCCAGCTTTAACCATAACTAAATAATGAATGTTCTTTTCTATGACATTCCAAATTAAAGCCTGATACCTTTAGTCTTTATAAATTCATAATTAAATTATCATTTCTCAATTGTGTTACTACAATCTTCTTCTGTTCAACACTGTCTATTTAAGTTTTTAAGTTATCCCTTTGTTACCTTTATTCTGGCTTCATTACATTACTGATTACTGACATTCTTTCTATTGCCCTTGATCTCCTTTTTGTAACTGCACCTCTTCGTGTCTGCTTTTTATTGTTTTGTTGCTTTTTTCTAACTCGTTGTCTTCCCAGCCCATTCTGCGCCATTTGTGTAAAGCGTTCCCCCAAATAATTTAACATTAGCTCCTCAAATAATAGTTCAGTGAAGTTACCTCTACACCATCATTTTCCCTTATCGCCATCTATCAGGTAAAAAGATGAGAAACCGAAGCACAAAGAAGAGGAGTAAGTGGAAGAGGCGGGGAGATTATAAAATGGACAGCCCATTTCTTTCCATGCTCTACATGGAGTCACGCAGAATGGAAACAAACTCTTCTTCACTGTCCACTATAACACCATGCCTCCTATATTGTCATCCAAATAATTGATGTAAACGACGAACAACAGTGGACCCCACACCGATCCTTGTGGCACACTGCTGGTCACAGGCCTCCTGTCTGAACAACCTTTTACTAACACCTTCTTTCTCCTACCATCAAGCCAATTTTGTATCCAATTGGCGAGCTCTCCCTGGATCCCTTGTCATCTAACCTTACTAAGCAGTCTTGGTTAGAATCTTGTTGAAGGTCTTACCAAAGTCCATGCAGACAATATCTACCACTCTGCCTTCATCTAACTTCATGGTTACCTCCTCAAAAAATCAAATTTGTGAAACACGATATTCCATGCACAAAGCCATGCTGTCGATCTCTAATCAGTCCTTGCCTTTCCAAGTGCATGTAACTCGTGAACCTCAGAATCCCCTCCAACAACTTAACCCACCACTGATATCAGGCTCACTGGTTTGTAGTTCCCTGGCTTTTCCTTGCAATGTTTCTTAAAATAATGGGGTAACATTGGCCACCCTGCATTTTTCCAGCTCCTTACCCATGGCTGATGCTAATATAAATATCTCTGCTAGGTGCCCCACAATTTCTTCCCGAACCTCCCACAATGTCCTCGTCAAAATCTGGGGATTTATCTACCTTTACTTGTTTTAAGACCTCCAGCATTTCCTCTTCTGAAATGTGGATTCTTTTCAGGAAATCACTAGATATTTCCCCAAGCTGTCTTTCTCCACATTAAATACTGATGGAAAATATTCATTTAGGATCTCACCCATCTCCTGTGGCTCCACAAATAGACGACGCTGTTGATTTTTAAATGACCTATTCTTTTACTACTTACTCTTTTGCCCTGGATGTACTTGTAGAATCTCTTTGGGTTTTTCTTTTACCTTAACTGCTGAAGCTATCTCTCAGTCCCCTTTTTATTCTCCTGTTGTCCCTCTTAAGTGTGCTCCTACACCCCCAATATTCCTCAAGGCAATCACTAGATCCCAGCTGCCTGTACCTCACATTAATCTCCTTTTTCTTCATGAGAGTCTCAATATCTGTAGTGACCCAGTGTTCCTTCCTCCTGCCAGCCTTACCCTTCATACTAACAGGAACATGCTGGCCCTGAACTCTCATTATCTGACTTTTGAAAGCCTCACACTTGCCAGACATTCCTTTACCGGTGAACAGTCTCCCCAATCAACATTTGAAATAAGAATCATGAATCATAGAATCCCTACAGTGTGGAAACAGGCCCTTCAGCCCAACAAGTTCACACCGAACCTCCGAAGATTAACCCACCCAGACCCATTCCCCTACCCTATTATCCTACATTTTCCCCTAACTAATGCACTTAAGCTACACATCACGGATCACTATGGCCTATTCACCTTATCTGGATTGTGGGGGAAAATCGGATCATCCAGAGGAAACCCACGCAGATAAAGGGAGAATGTGCCAACTTCACACAGTCGCCCAAGGCTAGAATCGAACCTGTGTCTCTGGGGCTGTGAGGCAGTAGTGCTAAACACTGAGCCACCGTGCCACCCCAAATTCCTGTCTATTAGCATCAAAATTGGCTTTGCTCCAATTTAGAGCTTGAACTTGTGGACCTGGCCCATTTTCTTTCACAACTATTTTAAAACTAACAGAATTATGGTCATTGGTCCCTCCACTAACACCTCAGTCACTTGCCCTGCCTTATTTCCCAAGAGAAGGTCAAGTTTTGTTCCTTCTCTGATAAGGCTACTATGGCAGTCCCAGTCTATGTTTGGAAAGTTAAAATCCCCTACCATTACAATTTTATTATTCTTATCAATATCTGAGATCTCCCTACATATTTGCTCCTTAAAAACACACTTCATTTACTGCCAATGCTTCCATCAGTTCACCATCAAATTATCCTCTACTTGACAACACAACAGTAGAAACCGCCAGAAAACCCAAATTGCTTGCCAAATTTTATAAATCAAACATGACATGCCATGACACATCTGAAAAACAAGAGTCCACCTTTAACATTTTCATAGTGCCTTCTACGAGCCTCTGTCGCTTTTAGTAGCTGATGTTATAGTGAGTCTCTGAGTTCCCTCCTCAGTCTTTGCAGTCCGGGGAGTGAAAAGTTGCTGACCTCCAATTGAGGAGATGACAGACAGATTGGTGGGTGGGGTTGAGTGATGAGCAGCGTGGCGCCAACAGTTCTGGGTACAATAGCTGATCTCCACATTCAGCATTATTTTCACCTCACCCTGTGCCATTGTCTCCTTCTGCAATCACCTGAGCAGCACAGAGTGTTCAAACATCAGGTGCTTGAGCTAACCTTCCCTCATCGATAATCAGCTGGCTGTTCTGAACTTACATCTTGCAGGAAGACCATGAACGTTGTTCCATCGGATATTTTCCTGCTTCTTCAACCCAGGAATCATTCCTGAATCAGGATGAGCCAGAAATGGAAAATATCCAAGCCTTCGCTGCAAAAGGAAATTGAGGTGGGCAGCATCCGGACTCATGAGCCTGGATCGCATCCATTTCACCTGCTTTTCCTGCTGTGGTGAGAAAGCGATCGTGGTGAATGATGGTGGCAGTGATGAGAGAGTGATCGGTGGTGAAGGATGGTGGCTGTGGTGAGAGTGCGATCGGTGGTGAAGGATGGTGATAGTGGTGAGAGAGTGATCGGTGGTGAAGGATGGTGGCTGTGGTGAGAGAGCGATCGGTGGTGAAGGATCGTGGCTGTGGTGAGAGAGCGATCGGTGGTGAAGGATGGTGGCTATGGTGAGAGAGCGATCGGTGGTGAAGGATGGTGGCTGTGGTGAGAGAGCGATCGGTGATGAAGGATGGTGGCTATGGTGAGAAAGTGATCGGTGGTGAAGGATGGTGGCTATGGTGAGAGAGTGATCGGTGGTGAAGGATGGTGGCTATGGTGAGAGTGCGATCGGTGGTGAAGGATGGTGATAGTGGTGAGAGAGTGATCGGTGGTGAAGGATGGTGGCTGTGGTGAGAGTGCGATCGGTGGTGAAGGATGGTGATAGTGGTGAGAGAGTGATCGGTGGTGAAGGATGGTGGCTGTGGTGAGAGTGCGATCGGTGGTGAAGGATGGTGATAGTGGTGAGAGAGTGATCGGTGGTGAAGGATGGTGGCTGTGGTGAGAGTGCGATCGGTGGTGAAGGATGGTGATAGTGGTGAGAGAGTGATCGGTGGTGAAGGATGGTGGCTGTGGTGAGAGTGCGATCGGTGGTGAAGGATGGTGATAGTGGTGAGAGAGTGATCGGTGGTGAAGGATGGTGGCTGTGGTGAGAGTGCGATCGGTGGTGAAGGATGGTGATAGTGGTGAGAGAGTGATCGGTGGTGAAGGATGGTGGCTGTGGTGAGAGTGCGATCGGTGGTGAAGGATGGTGATAGTGGTGAGAGAGTGATCGGTGGTGAAGGATGGTGGCTGTGGTGAGAGTGCGATCGGTGGTGAAGGATGGTGATAGTGGTGAGAGAGTGATCGGTGGTGAAGGATGGTGGCTGTGGTGAGAGTGCGATCGGTGGTGAAGGATGGTGATAGTGGTGAGACAGTGATTGGTGGTGAAGGATGGTGATAGTGGTGAGAGAGTGATGGGTGGTGAAGGATGGTGGCTGTGGAGAGAGTGATCGTGGTGAAGGATGGTGATAGTGGTGAGACAGTGATTGGTGGTGAAGGATGGTGACTGTGATGGTCGGTGCGATGTGGCAGTCAGAACCATCGCTGTGCAAACAGCGGTAAAGCCTGGTATGGCCAGGTATGTTTTAGCCCAGTGCGTGTGAAAGCATGCCCTTGGGAATGCCCAGATTGACGCATCTGCAGGCCCATAGCTTAAGAAAGCTTATAATGTTTGATATTTTAACTTTTATTTCTTTATTTTTCTACTTTTTTGCTAAGGAGATTTTAGTGCTGTACTTTTCAACTTTTTTCTTTATTTTTCTATTCCTGGCATTAATATTTTGTACCTAAATGCTTTGTACTTGAGATGACAGTATTTGTGGCAACACTAAAATTTTCACTGTGCTCTTATACCCCGTACTTGAGTACACATGACAATAAAACTTAAATCTAAATCTAAATCAGTGACTACTTAAATGCCAATTATTTGTTTGTTTGACATGGCCGACAGGTGCAGGTTTCAGTGAGGACCAATACCTGAGATCTAAACTGGAAAGATCAGCTGTTCCCCTCATTGGTGTTCACTAACATCTGATGTAGCAATGTGTTTGTGTGCAGAGGCACAGATAGCAGCTGGAACAGCGTTCAGATTCTGCTCTTACTCCAATTAAATATGCTGTCAGAAATGATCAAACTTCACACTGCAAAATCGAGATACCCACGAGATCTGGGTGCCCTTCGAATCTCAGCCGAGGGGAAAAGGAAGAAAGGTGATAAGATAAGGCAGAGATTTAGTAAATAAAGAGCAATCTCATAATAATTCATGTTTGTTATAAAATTAAACTTTACGAATGTGAGAACTGACAAAGCTAACTATCTTAAATCCAAAGTACATTAAATATTTGCTTTAACTTTGTGAATTACATCTGGTTGATACTTTGATAAACATTAACGGTAGACAAGCAGGAGGCTGGAAGAACACAGCAAGCCAGGCAGCATCAAGAGGTGGAGAAGTCAACGTTTCAGTGCAACTCTTCTTCAGGTTCACAACATTGACTTCTCCACCTCCTGATGCTGCCTAGCTTGCTGTGTTCTTCCAGTCTCCTGTTTGTCTACCTTGGATTCCAACATCTGCAGTTTTTTTGTCTCGTGATAAAAATTAACAGCAGGAAGAAACTTCTAGGTATCCAAGCAGTGGAGGCTATGCCGAGATTTGGTTGTACATTGGAAGATAGCAGTGTGCAGTGCAACTTGGGTGTTCTTGTGCACCAGTCGTTGAAGGTGAGCATGCAGTTGCAGCCAATGGTAAAGAAGGCAAATAGGATGTTGGCCTTCATTGTGAGAGGTTTCGAGTACAGGAGTAGGGATGTGTTGTTGCAGTTATACGGGGCCTTGGGAAGGCCACCCCTGGAATACTGTGTGCAGTTTTGGTCTTCTTTTCTGAGGAAGGATGCTCTTGCTCTCGAGGGAGTGCAGTGAAGGTTTACCAGGCTGATTCCAGGGATGGCGGGACTGGGGTATGAGGAGAGATTGACTAAATTAGGATTGTTTTCATGGTGTTCAAATAAATGAAGGGGGATCTCATTGAGCCTTATAAAATTCCAACAGGACTGGACAGGGTAGATACAGGGAGGATGTTCCTGATGGTGGGTGCGTTCAGAACCAGGAGTCACAGTCTGAGGATTCAAGGTGGACCATTTAGGACGGAGATGAGGAGACACTTCTTCACCCACAGAGTGGTGGGCCTGTGGAATTCATTACCACTGGAAGTAGTTGATGCCAAATCACTGAATGTATTCAAAGGGTGGCTAGATATAGCGCTTAGGGCGAATGGGATCAAAGGTTATGGAGACAAAGCAGGATTCAGCTGGTTGGACGATCAGCCATGATTGTGATGAATGTTGGAGCAGGCTCGAATGGATGAATGGCCTCCTCCTGCCCCTGTCTTCTATGTTTCTATGTGTGTGGCAGAATTGTGAGTAGTCTGACAAGATCCATTCAACATCTGCAACACCTTGTGCCGTCTCTGAAGCTTTTTGATCAATGCTGTAGTGAGAATCTCACTAGTCAGCAACAAGTTGCCAATTGGGGGATTATTGCTTGTTTCACGTCTTGTTAAATGTCCCCAATTTGTCTCATTAATTTACACCTATCTTTCCAAATGCACTGAACAGGCCTCGCATCAGGAAATCATGACAAGGAAATCAGAGCAGGTACCTGATGACTTCACCTCACTACTTCTTCCAAGTGACCTCAGTTTTGGACATCAGATATCTGTGTCTAAGGGCACATTCCAGGGACACCAACCACACACAATGCACATCCACCTGCTACTTCTAAAAACCCTCGCACCATATCTCCAATCCACTTACAGGACATTTCAGTACTTCAATGCTGCACTGTTAACAATCATTGTAATGTTGCAGAAAGGATGTTGTGCACTTAGGGACACACACCCAGTTCATGGCCTGGACCAGGCTTCCCCTTCAGGCTCTTTGCTCGCTGACATAGCATTTACTAATTCTGAGCCTATCTGGATGTTCACAACATTCATGCCTTGCCTCAGCATGCAAACTCAGCCAGAGATATCAGCCATGATGATCACCAATCATCTGTCCTTGTTCACCCACATGATGCAACAACCAAGAAAGCCCAACAATGCCTCTATTTCCCTAGGAGGCTGAGGAAATTCAGCATGACCATAAAGGCTCTTACCAAATTTTATAGATGCACCATAAAAAGCATTCTATCTGGATGCATCATAGCTGGTTTGACAACTGCTCTGCCAAGACCATAAGAAACTACAGCAAGTTATGAACATAGCACAGTCCATCACACAAGCCAGCCTTCCATCCATTGACTCCATCTATACTTCCCACTATCTCAGGAAAGCAGCCAACATATTCAAAGACCCCTCCCACCACAGTTATAATCTCTTTCAACCTCTTCCAGCAGGCAGAAGATACAAAAGCTAAAACCCATGCAACAATGGATTGAAAGACAGCTCTTTCTCTGCTGTAATCAGACTTATGAAAGGACCTCTCAAATTTTAAATCTAATGTTGATCTCACTTCTTGTGCACCTTCTGTGCAGCCGTAACATCGTCTTCTTCGCTCTGTGCTAATGTAATGCACTTTCTATGATATGATCTGCCTGTACGGCACGCAAAACAAAACGTTTCACTGTATCTGGGTACATGTGATAATAATCAATCAAATCAATTATTTCTTCTCTCTTGCCTTGACATTTAGCACAGACACAAAAGCTGGAAGTTTGTCATGATTGTCAGCAGTCCTCAGTCAAATCAAAAGGGGTAGCCTTCACTCAGAGGGACCTGGTCACTGACCAAGAAGTCTCCAATATCAAACCAGGGTTTGGATACAGGTCAGTCAACCACATGGGACAGCCATAGTCAGGTTGCTCTCTCCTGTAAGGGGTGAGGAGACAAGGTTTGGGCAGCCCACTACTTGTCATGACTCTTTCTACCCAGGTGTGGATGTTTTCCTTCTGGAATGAGAAAGAAGCAGCTATTGAAGGATGATGAAAGTGAATGGCATTGCTTTTACTTTTAGTGCAGGTAGGGAGATGACTGAGTGAGTGAGTGAGTAGGCAGTACTGACGACATGGAAGGTTAACGTCTCAAAGGTTGGGATCGGTGGACAGTGAGTGAGGAAAGGAGTTGCAGGCAATAGTGAGAGTGGTAGAGCATAAGACTTGGTGGGAGTGGTTGAAATAGCAGACATAGAGTGAACCTGAGCTTTCAGAGAAAACCTAGTGGCTTTAAAGATGACAAAAGTGGGAAGGACATTGGGCTTCTTCCTACTGTACTGGATATTCCTCCATGTGGCTGCAACCGGAATACAGGGAGACAGATCCTTAGGAAATAGGCGACAGCTTTAGATAGAGGATCTAGTTCGGTGCAGGCTTGGAAGGCCAAAGACCTGTCCCTGTGCGATAATTTTCTTTGTTCTTTGTTCTTTGACTGCCTCACACTGGATGGCAACCTCAGATCAGGCTGGCATGGTCTGGTATTGTGGCTTCCACTCAGTGTCCTCAGGCAAGAGGAGGTAACATTTGTGCACTATCCCATTCAGCAGGACCTGCAAGTCCCTACCCACCAAGTTGGTCACTAATTTCTCTCTATCTGCCATGTCCAGGCTAAATATCAGGAACTGTGCAAGGCAGCTCCAGACAGACAGTGTTTCTCCAGGTCCACAACTGGCCTATAAAGATGTTAAGGCACAAGGGATGCTGGTTAACTGTTGTATAGCTTCACAGTGGCAAGTTGTCCCAGAAATGGCAAGTGGTAATACAGAGCTCAAATTAAATGAGATGGGTGCCATGGGGAGGAGGGCACTAATTAAGTATACTTTGTAAGATCCTACAAGAAAACCCACTAATGCCAAATAAAAGAATAATATTGCAGATGCTCGAAACTGGCAGTCTAACTTGAAATCATAGGAACTTAGCAAATTTACCGTACCTTTTGTGAGTGTGCCGGCTATGAAAGAACTCTGTGGTCTCATTCTTTTTTCCAGTTCTTGGTCTATATTCCTTCAGTTAGCCAAATATTTTTATTTACTACCATGGTGGTATTCCTGTAACCCCTTCCAGGCATTCAATTCCAGAACACCATTATCTTGTGGGTGAAAAAAATTACCCTTTATGTCTCCTTTAATGCATCATCAGCTTGCTTTAAATTCATGCTCCCTATCAACGCATTCACTATTAAATGACAAAGGTCCTTCCTATCCTCATTATCTAGGTCCCTCATCATTTTGGACACATTAGGTTGATTTTTCCCATTTTCACTCAGTGTTTTGTCAAGTGAGTCTGGTCCACCATGGCTCAGAATGACTTTTTGTTAAGTAATCTTTGACTTGTTACCTCATTAATTAAATAACCATGATCTCTGGTGCCTTTCTGGTGAGATTTCACAGTAAGAGACGCACTGCCAGAACATTCCTATATTCACACCACTGTTGCCACCTTTAAAGCCCAGCTACACACCATTTCAGGTTCTGTAAGCCACGAATTGCCCTTCATATTGAAGCACTCAACCATTCTCACTGAGGAAGTGGACCAACAAGGCAAGTTAGGTCTTTGCTCTGAGGACAGAATGGTAGAATGGAGGGCTGTCCTTTTTCCTGCCGACTACCAAGAGTGAACATGCCATTTGACTCAACCACAACCTAAATACAGGTAGGGGGTCACATCAATGCTATATCCCAGGTTCAATAGAAAGCAAGGCACAGCAGTGCAGGAGAAAGGTCAATGACCTGCAAGAGTTAAGTGCCACCATCTTCTCTCTGGCATATCACACTCACAGGACGATCGCTCACCCTCATACTTCCACTGCACACACCTCCCGCCAAAACTTCGGCTCCACAACCCTCACAATTGCAAGTGTTGCGACTGCAGCTGACGTTACTACAGGACACGTGAGATTCCAAAATGAAATCTAACTTCATAGATCATATGTCTGTTTTTGTTTTGTTTGCCTTTCACTGAAGTATAAGCATGCCAAGGCTGCAGATTTTGTGTAACCAATAAAACAGAACTTGTTACTTAAAACAAAGAAAAAAAAACCCAAGCCATCTACAGATGTCACAATCTAAAAGATTTGAAATGTCTGGCAAAATAAAACCCATCTGTTTCCCAACACCATCGTTTTACAATTGATCAAAATCCAGAGAAATGTTCCTCCCTTATCAAAGATGGAGGCTGGCATAGATGCTTCTTTTCAGTTCCAGTCCTGTGGGCTGCAGTGCCTTTTACTTTGTCTCACACAACTGAGACCTTCAATTTTCTTCGCTCCAAATACCGAATGTCCATTTCTAACCATCTTCCTAGTCTGGAGATTTTCACAAAATGAAATCCTTACACTGAGGTGTTAATGGGTGGTAATAGCCTAGTAGTATTATCGCTAGAGTGCTAACCCAGGGATGCAGGTTCTCAGGACCTAGGCTTGAAAACTGCCATGGCACAGGTTGGAATTTGAATTCAATAAATATCTGGAATTAAGAGTCTAATGATGACCATGACATAATGTTCAGGGGGAAAACCCATCTGGTTCGCTATTGTTCTTTAGGGATGGAAACTGCCATCTTTACCCAGTCTGGCTGTCATGTGACTCCAGACCCACAGCTGCCCTCTGGGTAATTATGGATGAGTAATAAATGCTAGCCTAGTGAGCGACACGCATACCTGTGAATTAATTTTAAAAAGCTAACATTCCCATAACTGCTCTGAACAAACTCTTTTGTCAGGGATATAAACTATTCCTGGATCTGACTTCTGTCAGGACTCCATGGAACTGAATTCAAAAGATTTCAAATACAGTTTTTAAAATCTTGTCCTTATTAGCTTCTGCTAAATGAATGGCTTTCTCTTCTTCTCTTGTAAAACTCCACAATATAAACAAACTTTCATTAACACTCCAGGAACTTCAGTTTTTTGTATGACACATACTGGTTTAAAATCATAGTTCTGAAAAGACTGGCTTAATTTATTAATAAACCCTTTCATGCAAATTGACCATAGCAATATGCCACAAGACTGAGATCTGAACTCTAAATAAAAGTAAATATTATTTATATACATGCATATATACATATATCATTCACACATCTGTCATCACACATGCATCAAATTCACTTAACAGCTCTCACATCTATTCCACTAAACTACAAACCTTTCCTGCTCTGTGCAATTCCTACACATTCCCTGGAGACTCCTTATGACCTCTCTTGCTCTTCCATTAACTTCCACAGTACTCAATTCATACCTTAATCTCAATTCAGAGAAAACAGGTCCACAAATGGGCTAAGACTGGACTGGCAGATGGGGTGTCGAGAGTGTGGTGCTGGAAAAGCACAGCAGGTCAGGCAGCATCTGTGCAACAGGAAGATCGACGTTTCGAGCAAAAGCCCTTCATTCCTGATTCATTCTTAAACTGCACAAGCTCTTATCCCTCTTACACAAAGAATTCCCTTTTATCTCTTGTGCAGGGATCAGTAGCATCCAACAGGCAACCATCTGAAAAGGATTGTGCCAGAGACCTTTAGCACTACCTCTACCACTGAGGAGAAAGTCAGTGAACCCTCAGGGGATACACCAGCAAAACATGCACCTTCACCTTCCACTAACTCAGAGACTTTCAGTAGGTGTTTTCTTTATTTATTCATTCACAGCACGTGGGCCTCCAATTGGGTATCACCCTTCCCTAATTAGTCTTGAAGAAGTAGTGACAACTGTTTTTTTAACCTGTGTAGTCCATTTGTCGGTGGTACACCCACAATGTTATTGGGGAGGTAGATCCAGGATCTTTGTCCAGCAACACTGAAGAAACAGCAATGTATTTTCAAGTTAGGATGCTGAGTGGGCCGTAGGGGAACTTGAAGCTGATTGTGTTCACATTCATTTACTGGACTCAAGAGCACATACTGGTGAGCCCATCAGTGACAACTCTCTGCAGTTGGTCAGTGAAGGAACACGCCAGGTCTCTGGCACTCAGAGATTTGCCTGAGGCTCGGCACCTGCTCAGCCCTGGATAGAAGATGGTCCAATCCATGGCCTCAGTCCTTACTGACTTTCTCAAGATGCACCGACAGGCACAGGAGCAGCAATTTTGTCAGGGACAGTCCATCAATGTTAGTATTGTGCTGGCTCTGTCATGTTTGAAACTGGCTGGCTTCATGGAGACAGACAGAGTGAAGGCTGAGGAAACTCAGGTCTGGCAGCATGTGCAGGGAGAGAGAAACAGTGTTAACCCTTTGAGTATGGTGTGACTGTTCAGCTCCAAAGACAAGTCTGCAAAATTAACAAGGTCCATGTGGCCTTTGCACTAAACAGGGGCTGATCAACTAACAACAGAATCTTAACAATTAAACAATGAACAAACTCAACCCATTCATACTTGGAGTGAGTATCAAAGAGATTCTCCCTTTCTTCTTTTGCTTGTATTCCTCTGTTATGCTGTCTTGAATTCGGATCCTTGGAAATACGCTGATCTTTACCCTCATCTTCAGCCTCAGAAGATTTATGTTGATCCTCCATTTCTTCTCTATCCACTACATCCCCTGATTTTCAGTTCCATTGGTCAATGATACCCCATGCCACAATGATTGGGATACACTTTCTGCGTATTATGACAAGGCTTTGCCAGAGAGATTCAGGCATCAAAATCTTATTTTAAGGAGCTCCAAGCTGTTCCAATAAGGGCCTGGTGGAAGTGTAACCAACGCTCTATCTTCCTTCTATTTCATTCTCAGAGTTTTGTAATGGTGTTGTCAGCCAACTTTGGAAGGAATATGCCTATCTCACAACAGCCATTCCTGTATGGCCCAAGGACATTGGAAGGAGGCAAGATTCCAAGTTCTTCCGTCTGTAAGAGTCATGAAATCTAGGATATCTAGCACAAACCTCCAGAGTTTGCCATCAATGGTCACATATAACTTGAACATTAATGGAGAGGAAGTTGTTACTATTGACGTATTCTGATTTGAAAGATATCTCAATAAACAAGTGCTAAAGACCAAGGACTACAAGTGGAGAAACAACATTTGACAAAAAAGTACTGTGCAGCTTTAAACGTGGATTCAGCTGAGTAGAACAAACTTTCCTCTTTCATAAAAGTGCTGAGCATATCGAGTCCAGCTCCACCTCAGAAAATGGAAAGAACTGCTCATTAACATAAAATGGCAGGACAGATCAAGCTTCACATATTCACTATTTGATTGCTTGAAGAAGTCAAAGTACCTCTGTGGCTTGTTCATGCTCTCAGGTGCAAAGTAGACCTCAGGGCTGTGCATCCAAAGCATAGGGAGCTAGCATCTGATCCATACCTGGGCTTTAGGTGCCTGTTATATTATAGACCCCACTATTTCTGCACCGGATGATAAAATATATTAGAACAGAGTTCATTCACCTCTAATACTTAGTGTTACAGGCCAAATAAATGCCTTCTGTCTGTCAGCAGTGAGGTCCTGAAATGAAATGAGTTTGGGAACTTTCAACCCTGTTGCTGGTATGCAGCAGTCCAAAGCAGAGAATGAAAGTACACCAGACAGGCCGTGGATGGAGTTTCTTGGAAAGCACTGTTTTGCCATTGTCTGGCATCAAGCTTTTTGTTTCAAGTTGTAGCTAAAATACCATATACTTGAATATACTGGAAAAAGACACATTTTTCAAGGTTTTCCTTCTTAAACTCCTCAGGACAATTTGTACCTGATAAGTGAAAGACAAAAGTTTCAACGAAAAGTGCCTTTTTTCAGCAATGCTCACATTCTGTACTGTCAAATGACTCTATACTGTCACAGCTGTATAGAAGGATATTCCATCATATCTATTGCATGCTAAACCCTAAATGCTTGATAGTAATAGTAAATACAAATGGAATTAAAGTTCTATTCCCCAGCAGTGATTTTGATGAAGAAACTGAAATAAGAAATGACTATAAATGTCCTGTAAAAAAAGTTCTATTATTTCTCAACCAAGTGATGATTACATTCAGTATTCATAATTTCATTGCAGCAAGTGAAGTTGTTTTTGCATAATTTTGAATAAAGATGTAATTAGAACTGTCATTATTTTCATTTTTAATTCTAAAATCCCTAAATCTATCCTCACAGCTTTCCTCCAAAAAATGCAAATGTTTCATGCCTTAATTATTATTTTGTAATTGTATCAAAAGCACATTAATCTTACAAATATTAAGTAGGGACTCCTAAGGGTTGAATACAATGTGACATAAATTATTTGTTAGGTGTTTTCAGCAGTAAAGTCTAACAGCTGAGTTACCATATAATTATCAAATCTGACATATTCTCATTATTCACTGGATAACGTGAACTATACTGTGACTTTAGCATTGCAAATCAGCCTGGAAGAATTGTTACTGGTATTGCAGAAGGGTCCCTGGAGATGAAAGAGAGTGGAAGTGACCCAGGTTAAATCCTAAACAGAATTGAGAGGCAGAGCGGAAGAAAGCCAGAGGAATAAAGAACAAATTGTATAATTTTAGGAGTTAATACTCCAATCCAGCCCTCTGACAGTAGAATAAAACAGCTTATCGTGCCAACTGGTTTTATATATCATTAGTCCAATCGTTTCACTGCCTGAATTGTGTAGGACTAATTAGTACAGAGATCAAAGATATGAGTGTAAAATGCAAAAACTACTGCTACAATTGTGCTGCTCTGGAATCATTTTATTTGATTTCAATACAATGAACATTGGCAAAAAGTGTTAACCCTGTATATTTAAGATAAAATTATATATATACTATATATGTAGAATTACCTTAATTTCAAATGACAGTGCTGGCAGTTCTCATTGCTCCTGACCAAAAGCTTCTACGTAGTTGACACTTTTACAAATTTATTTCTCCAGGGCAATACCCTGTTTGTATAAATGAGACTAAAGGGGACTGTTAGCGCCAAGCTCCAGCTTCCTGTTCCAGCCAATCAATATTCAAGATTATATTTTCTATCTTTCCTGGAGTAATTATCATTCAATGTTGCTGTCAAAGGAAAGGTATAAAAATTGACGTCACAAGATGGTTTATGTTTTAGAAATCATTAATTTGTTTGAAAGATGTGGCAAATGAAAATTGCATCTTGCAATTCACAGACAATTGCAGTTGAATGGCTGTTTCTGAAAAAATCCGTTTAGTTTGGTGTACCTTAATTAATTTTCTTAAACAATTTCAAAAGGCTTTCATGCACAAAAGGCAATTAGCCTATTAAGAAGCATAGGCATTTCTCTGTATTAGAGATAGGAATTGGTGATGTAGCATCAGGTACACCTCTCCACATTAAACATGGAGCAAGTTAGGAAATAGCACAGCCAATACAGGAATTGAATTTAGTCCATTGATTTCATTGTACCTATTCTCTAGATCAATGAAGACATATGGCAGACTTTTAATGGTATTTAACAGTATATATTCCTATTGTACAGAAAAGTTCTAATGGAAGCCCATTCATGGTTCACAAAAGAAGTTACAGAAAGAAGCAAACTTAAGTAAAAAGCAATATAAGTGGCAGGGCAGATTATTAATCAGAATAGTGGCAGAGAATTATTAAAAAGGTTATCCAGGAGGAAGAAATTTGTGTACGACACGAAGCTAACAAGGAACATAAAGAGGACAATGAGGAGGTTCAAAAGGTATTTAAAAAGAAGATTAAGTAAAATTAGAGTTGCTCATCTAGGGAATGGAAATGGACAATTAATAAATAATCAGGAAACAGTAGATTAATTGAACAAATATTTTGCTTCAGTCTTCATTATAAATGATACAAAAAGAATTCCAATAATAGCTGTAAAACAGGACGTAGTGGAAACAGGAACTTGGTGAAATTATAATCATGAGGGAAGCAGTATGAAGTAAATTGATGGAGATGCAGCTGGCAATTCTTCAGGTTCTGATAGGCTGCATGTTAAGGTCTTAAAAGATTTTGCTAATGATAATGTAGTGTGCTTAATTCTCCAAACTTTCCTCAAACAATGTTACCATGCAATCAATTGAGAGCTGCTCTGCATTTTCTAATCAACCTGTTCAGGGATGTTACGGCACACCTCTGCAGCAGGTGGGACTTGAACCCAGGCTTGCTGAATCAGAGGCAGGGATCCTACCTCTGCAGCATGAGAGCCCTCCTAAAGTCTACTGCATCTGGTATTCCCAAGCAGTCTCCCATCCAAGTACCAATCAAGCCTACGTCTGCTTAGCTTTGGAGATCAGATGAGATTGGGCATTTTGGCAGTATGGCAGCAGAAGGCATACCAAATGTTATTTGTTTTGTTAGGTTTGGACATTATCTCAATTTATTTGACTTCCAGACTGAGGTTGATAGATAGCATTGGCCATCTGAATTGAAGAAGAATTATTATTTATTACAAGTAAATTGACTATAGGTAAAAGCAAATGGACATAAACCATTGATTTATAACACTACTACTGAAATTCTAATCCCCTTATAAACACCCTCTTACACACACACAGACAAACAAATAGGAAAAACAGATAAAATAGATTACTGATGGAGGTTAAATAAAACTGGAGAAACAATTCAGTGATCTTTGCTTCCCAGTTCTGATCTTGAGACATCATTCTTTAACTGACGAGACCCTTTGTTTTGCTCTGGATGCTTCCACAGCTTGGTAAGAAATATAAAGTGGTTAATTCACTTAGAAAATGTCTCTGGTTTATCAAGTTAAAAGCATAGCTTACAGAAACTGCTGCAGGAAAGGTAATTAGCTTTCTCCACATTTAATTTGAGTTTGACTCCAGAGAACAGGCAGCTTCTGAGCTACACACTTACTTTCTTACTCTTTCTTTTTTTAAATCTTTCTCTCTCTCTTTCCCTTTGTGTCTTTATGGCTTGTTTCCAGCTGCAAACTGCTCAGCCACCCAAGAAACAACCACACAGTTGTTTCCAATCAAAAGGGGTTTGCCATTGATAACTGTCACCAGTCCAGAGACCCGATGAACTTCCTGTTGCCAACCAAAGCTGCACCAACTCCAGAATATCTGCAATCTGAATCTCAATGACTTCTTGTTCAAATAGTTGTTCACACTGCCTGCCATGGGTATCAGGATTCTTGCTTTCAAAACTGCAGCCATTCTTTTGAACACGTTTCAATTTAAATAGTACTTTCTTATTGCAATCCACAGTTTTAAAGAATGAAATACAAAAATAAAAACACAGTCTTTACAATAAGGAAAAGTTCCACAAGACGAAAGTCGATAGCATAGCCTCAAAAATGGAGGAAGATAGAGAACAGGAAATTATAGGGCAATTGATTTGCGTCAATCCAAACATGAAAAGTTGTTAGAGTTGACTATTAAAGAGGTTATGGCTGGGCACTTAGAAAATGCAAAGGTAGCCAGGAACAGTCAACATGGTTTTGTGCAAGGGAAGTAATGTTTACCAATTTATTGGAGTTATTTGAAGGAGTAACATGTGCTGTACTTGAATTTGCAGATTGTAAAAAATAAGTCTCATGGCATCGACAGTAACATTTTAGCATGGATAGAAGATTGGCTGGCTGGTTAAAAAACCAGAGAGAATGGAGAAGGAGGTCTTTGTCTCTTTGACAGAATGTGATGAGTGGAGTACTGAAAGACTCTGTGCTGGGGCCTCAACTGTTTATAATCTACAACTTAATGACTTAGGTGAGGGGAATGAAGGCAAGACCAATCAGTTCATAGATATCACAAAGGTAAGTATTTTGTGAAAAATACATAAGGAGTTTGCAGATACTCACTTGCATGAGTGAGCAAAAATCTGGCATACAAGGTATAAATGTGAGAAAATGTGATATTGTTCACTTTGTCAAGAAGAATAAGAATGCAGAGTATTACTTAAATGGAGAATCAAATGGAGGTGCAGATGGACATGGGTGAATACAGTCAGAGAATGGGCAACAGTCAGTCCTGTCTCATCTCAAACAGTCAGAGAATTGTGTATCATCAGTCGGGGGGCTATAAAGACAGTGGTCAGAGTTCTGAACAGTAAGGTCAGGGAGATGTTCAGCGAAATGAGCCACAGTCTGAAGTGAATACAATCCTGTAGGTTTGTTGATCATTCAGGAGATTGTGAGGGAGGGGTAATCACTGTTAAAAGGGGTGGATCAGTCAAGACTCATGGAAGGGCAGGGGAGGGAGATAGGAGGGGTTGGGCCTAGCAGAGGCATGTGTTGAGGTGAAAACAAGGACATTTACAGGGTAAACCTGAGGAATAGGGGGTAAAGGCAGAATTGCATTGGAAGGAATTGATAGGCTGACTATGTGCCATGAGCAATGTAGCTTTGCTGCTATTGTGCCATTCTGTTGTCATGAGGTGCAATGCTTATTCAGCCAGTTGCCTTTTAAAACTGGCATGGGTGCCAAGGTTGCCAGTTTTTTTGAGTAAGGACAAATTGTTGCAGTAACTGCACGTGATAAGATAGGGCTAGAACCAGGTGAGAGGAATGCCATTGTTTCATTGCAGGTAATTAATGAGGTGAGTTTTGTAGAACACCAGGCCTCACGGGAAACCCCTCCACAAACTTCACACAGTTGACACTTAGCCAAAATAAAGAGTTTTGATCCATGATGTCAAAAATGTTCGTTGTTACTTTTGTTACACTTACTCAAGTAACCTTTTCTCATCATGTGCTTGGCTTAACATGAAGGAAAATTTGTAGGAAATGTATGTGTCTGGATGAATGTATTGCATAAATATCTTTGATTGAAATCAACCTAATATTAAACAATGATTTAGTAAGTGAGTTTTGAAATGATAAAGTGAGTGATGAAGATTATTTAGTTTGCTAACACTGTAAAAGTCACATTAGCTGACATGTAACACGACATTTGCCTCTGGATTTTAATGAAGCTTTTCAAGTGTCATTCTTTCTTGCATTTTAGACGTAGAAAGCAAAATTGAAAGAGACCTGTAAGCACTCAGATCAAGTGTATTTTCACTCCTCGTTTAAGGCAGCAATATGTCCTGATATCTTAGAAGTGTTGGTAATTAACCATGTTTAATTGCTGTTAAGTAGTTTATTGGAGGATGAAATATTTATTTGTTGCATGATTTAGGATTATGACAGACAAACCAGTTCTACAGCTGTTTAATGTGCTGAATAAATCATCAGCTTCCTTAGTTAGATGGGTTCACCATGTAATTATTACTTGGCAGAGATTCTTATATGATCATGTAAATGTTTGGGTCTTGAGGAACACTTGTTTGAACAAGATCCAGTATGGTAATTTGAAATAGAACCTAACTTTTTGATAATGGATTTAATAGGTTGCTAGCTGTCAATAGGAAATATTAACTTGCAGTTTTTGTGGAATGTTTAGCCATAATAAATGACTGCCAAAGATTGACTAGAGCCTTTAATCTTCCAATAACATTCCAGTCTTTTTTCTATCAGATTTCTGATTATGCTTAAATCTCTCAAGCATTATTGTTCATTGCATTATGAAATCATGCCAATCTAATTTCTTGGAAATGTGTTTTTTCTATAATTTGTCAGATATTGTGTTGGAAATATTTTTGCTTTGTTATGTATATTTGCCAGTCTGACATTCCCAAAGGACCACACCTCAGAAAATTAAAGGGTTAAGGACTGAAGCTTCTTGTCTTATTTCTGACCCATTGTACAATTACAGCATTTAAAAGACATCTGAATAGGTACATGACTGGAAGGGTTTACAAGTATGTGGGTTAAATGCTGGCAAATAGGACTAGATTAAATTAGGATATCTTGTCGGCATGGATGAGTTGGACGGAGGGGTCTGTTTCTATTCTGTATATCTCTATGACTTTATGTTCAGTTCATAGGTCTCAGTTTGATTTGTACATTTTCCTAATTAACCACTTCCTGACCAGGAACTGACTGTACAGGCATCAATGTTTTCTGTGCATTAGAGTATTTCACAAGAACAAAATTAAATAATTATACAGGAGTACAGTTTGAATTATTCTGTACATCTAGTGGCATAGGATGCAATCTGAGTAAATGTTCTAAGGGTAGAATCTTCCCAGCCTCTGAATGACATTGACAATGGTAAGAAAGATGGGAAAATCAGGTAAAATGTCCAGCAAGGATTTTCTTGACATCAGGAACAAAAATTCTCATTTTCCATCCTGGTTTTGAACAATGATACAAGATTCTCTCTACTGAGTGGTGAGAGACCTATTTGCATGGTTTGTCACTTATTAACAGTCTTACTATTACCTAATGCCATGTCATTGATATGCAGTTTCCCATTCTCCCATCCATTCGATAAAAAACAGATGCCAACATTTCCTGACATAAAATCCAGAGTGGATACCTGGTGACTCCAGCTCACCCCTTGCTGCTCCAGGCCTCCACTCTGGATACCTGGCCATTGCATTACAGGGCACAATCCATGACTAGGTATTGCACCCACATTTCCACAGATCTTGGCATCAACTCATGCAAATCTCAATATATCATCATTGCACATCTTGTCATGGGTGTCAACAGTCATCAGTCAAAAAGGTGGGAATGTTACTGTACAGCACTATGCTATGCCAATCGCAGACCGACACCATGTGTCAACTGCATATGCTCCAAAAACACTGCATATGTTTCAAACAAATGGCTATGTCTCAATGTCTAAAGGGAGTAGTCCTCAATCCAGTCAAGGGAGACACTTTTCAAACAAGGGATCCCAGCATCATCCGCTATCAAACCAGGGGCTTGGTGACCGTCCATCGTCCATTTGTGGCTGGCAATGGTCCTCTCCTCATAGAGGGTGAGGAGCTCAATGTCAGACACCCCATCACCTTTCTTGGTCCTTCCTGCTATCTTGTGGGCTTTTTTCTCCTGAAATGAAAGAAAGGGAGGGATCAAGTGAGATGAAAGTGACTGGCACATCCATTAATGCAACCATAGGTGAGGAAAAGATGGTGCGATGTCCAGGTGAGAGCATGCAGGGTCAGTAGTCAGGGGGAATTGAGTATGTGAGAGCAAGTCAAAAAAGTGTTTGAGTGCGATAGTGTTAGTGTAAAGGATGAGCCTTAGTAGATGGTGGATGTAGTAGCACAAATATAGTGATTGTAAGATGACAGAGAGAAGGTGGTGGCACTGACCCTGGCTGAGTGAAGGTCATTGACCTACTCCCTACATTACTGGGCATTCTTCCAGATAGCTGAGACCACATTGACTCTGGGAGACAAACTTGGACCAGGCTGGCAGGATATAAAATTGTGACCTCTTCTGCCAGTCCTATGGGACAAGGATGTCCCTCCTTCACACCACCCCATTCACCAGCACCACCAGAGCCCCCTGCAATCCTGAGTGCCCAATACTCCTATCTACCTATGAAAGAGCCAAATATCATGAATCATGAAGGGCAAGTTCAGATTACTGGCTCTTGACCTGGTGCACAATGGCCTTTAAATTTGATCTGGCTCAGGAATCCCAGCTTGTCCTGGCAGTGGTGAATAGTTCCATCTCTGTTAAGTGGAAGAATGAGACTAACATTAGACGAGTGGAAAGCCATAAGAATATGGAAGATAGTTAACAAAGTGTGTTTGAACTTTAGTGCAAGAAAACTCACTAGGCCTCAGGAGAGAAACTCTTAGCCAACACTTAACCAATTTCTGATAAGATTCAGCTCTATACTTAGAATATCTAGAAAAAGATCAATACTGAAATCCAGGATAATTCAGTGTTTAATATCTTAACCTTTGGATAAAGTTAGCCCCATTATTTGTTGAAATTATAACCGTACATTCTTACCTTGGATTTTTAAGAGAACAGCTGGGGAAAGATTAGTTCACTTACTAGACTGCTGGCACATGATTCAGAATAATGCCAACAGCATCAGCCTCAATTGCTGTTCCAGCTGAGTTAAACCTGGGGTCTGTTCCTTGCTTTGCCCTGTTGAAAAATCAAAGCATAGTTCAATGACCCTCAAATAATCAAGGTTGTAACCTGCAGAAGGTTTTAGCAAATAAACTACGATTTTATTCCTTCATTTGTTGCCTTGCCACCATGAAAGGACTTTAGATGAGATGGGTGCCTAGATTTTTTTGATTACCCAGCCAGTTGATATGATGGCCTGCTCTCATTGCACAATGATCTAGATTTGTTTTCTTCAAGAATATATTGGACTGCAAGTAGGGAAACTAGGCTCATGGAGATTGAAAATTGAAGCAAATTTCTGTGAGCTATGATCTATGTCAGTATACTTACTTTCCTTCTCCACAGCCAACATTGCTTGTTGTAATTCAAATCCCAAAAATAATGAAAACAATTTCAAATCATAAAAAATATTAGAAATTTCATATTATTTCACTTGGTAAACCTGTAATCAACCAATTTTACTGTTATAGTGCAAAGCAACAAACATCATTACAAATATCTGAGGAAAATGTCATGCATTTGCCTTTAAACACAGTTGGAAAAAAACGGTCTACAGACCTGATAACAGTTTCCAGCATTTTACTGATCAATGTGTCTCGTGCAGTGCATTTTTGTGACATCACCTACCATCTTGAAAAATCATTAATCTTTTAAAATAATAGTTTATTGGTATGCCATCCCAATAGTTACAGTGCTCGTGCATTGGATTCTCAGCTAGGAGAACTCAGTTCCAACCCCAGGCTTGATTGACATTCACACTCTAGCTCTCCCTGGAGTGCAATTTGCCAGTCTGAACTAGTTCATCTGGGAGGAGGGAAAGGGAATTAAGCAGAGAGCATCTTTTACTGTACAATTCGTGCACGCTTCCTACCAAGTAAAATGATAAATAGCATATGTTCACAGACAAGAGAATTTCAAACCATGAACTAAGACAGACAGTAGGGATGGCAGAAGAGGCTACAGAAGGAAAGACAGGAAAAGGAAAGGGAAAGGATCACAGATATAAAAATATATTTCAAATGTGCCGTTATTTTCAAACAGTATAACAAGGGAAGAACATTGGAACATCTTCAAATGCATTGTTTAGGCTAGAAAACGGTCATTTATTACACGCAATCTAGGTTGATTTCAACAAAATCCATCATGATTTATGTATGTATCCGTTTTCCAGAAACACATGGAGAAGTATAATTTTACAGATTGTACAAAAAATTCTGTACCTTGTAAAATAGAAACCAAATCCTCAATACAGTTCAATGCTTTCTTGAAGATTTATTCTTCAGACTGAAATATAGGGTTATAATTGCAAAGTAGTTACAATTTGAGTGACGGCATTGTGAATTTTTCAGTCTAAAAATATTCACAAAACATACTCTCCCTATATATAACTGGATTTTGAAGAGTTCTGAAAATCAAGGTCGGGGAATAGTTCAAAGTGTTAAAAACTCAAGGGATCACATAGCTTTTGGTCAATCTGCAGGTACTGTAAAAATAATACTTAAATTTTCTATTCAAATCCATGAAAATTCATACTGCCCTCTTCAATATAAATCATCTTTATGCCAACGCTAGCCTTGAATTTTTTTAAATCTTAAACTGATTCTAAATTGAGTTTGTACGGGGCCAAATTCTGAACCTTCAATGATTACTCATACAATCTAAAATAAATGGAAGTGCAATTGTCTGCACAAACATTGGTATAAATGATGTACTTCAACTTATTTGCGCTTGTCCTGCTGAATAGCTTTAAAAGAATAGATAACATAGAATAAAAGAGAAAGCAATTCTGATTAAACCATTTAAATGCATCTTATAGATATATAAAAAGATTTTTTTTTCAAAGTCCCACCTAAATGGAATAGTATCTTTTTAACCTTTCTAACCATGGCTCATCTGGCCTGCAAAGCTCTTTCCCCCCTCATTTCCCTGCACCAAGCCATGAATGTTAATTGAAGCGAGTAATTCAACGCATTGTTGAAGGCCAGCTGACAGGGAATGGTGTCAGCTGCATAGGCAGCAGAAAGCCGACATCTTAATAAAATAGCCTCGGGCAAAATCCCATTAAAGCCTTCAGAAGCTTGTTTCCCCGCAGTTGAGCAGGTAGGCGGCGAGCGGTGCGTGGCAGCCCCAAGCACTCTCGGGGAGTGCAGTTCAAATAAAATGAGCGCTGTTTAAAAAAAATATCATCCGCGCTGGTTCCTCAGAGTCATTTTGCAGGCAGAGAAACAGAGAGTTCTCCTTGATGTAGGGGCTGAGTGGCTGCGGTATGACGGCACTGACAGGACTGTTAGCAAGCTGTACTCTTCCATTAACGAGTCACACAGACCCCATGGTGACCTTTGGGGAAAAGACAGCAGAGAGAATTCAAGGGGGAGAAAAGGAGAGGAGGCAGAATAAAAAAGACAGGAGATTAGTAAAGTAAAATGAATTGATAACCTGACCACATATGTCAAAAGTGATTGTTTCTTTCTTTGACAAGATCAACGGGACTGTTGGATTAAAAACAAGTGTCATTATAATTTGAGATAATATGAAAACGATCAAGTGTTAATATTGTTGCTAGGGTGAAAAGTACTAATATTTTGCTTGTAGTAAGAACTTTTATCTTTAACATAGTAAAATGACAAGATCATCTGAGCCATTCTAATTAAAATCACAGGGAAAGAAAGAAAAGCACTATTATGCAGTGCTCAAGAGCATCAATCAAAGTAACTACAGTACAATAAAATCTTTTGCATATCTCTGAAGATAATTGGGATTTGCAATTCTGAGGTGCAAATGATAGACTCGTTTAGTGTCATGTACTAAGCATAACCGATTACCCAGTGTTGAAAGTACTGAGATGATCTCCGATATTAATGACTTGCAGTGTGGCCTCAAGTTTAACCGATGGAATGCTAGTTCTCTATTGACTGTAACATGACTGTCATATTCAGGCAGTTGACAGTGACAATGCTACATAAGTGAAAAATTGATAGTCTTCCTTTTCAAAGAACAAATCAAATCAAATTTTGCAACATGTCCTAATATTTGTGCAGAACAACAGAGCTGCATATTCACAGTAGCTTTGCAAGCCACTCATGAAAGTAAGGCTACATAGGGTGAAATCGCTCTGAATATAAATGTCAGCTTCACTCAATTAGTTAGAGGATTATGAGTTCAACCTTCATTGCTAACTTGAGCACTTAATCCAAGCTGACTCTTCAGCACAGTACCGAAGAAGTGTTGAATCATCAGAGGTGCTGTGTTTTTAATTTGATGCCAGAATAGGTAGGTGAACGTAAAAGAGCACATGGTACCTTTTGAAGAGGAGTGGGCAGTTCTCTTAGTGTGCTGACCAACAGTTTTGTCTCAACCAACACCATCAGGAACAGATCATTTGGTCGATCATCTCATTTACTTGCACTCAGTGTTAGTAATGTGATCTTCATTTGGGATTTGGACTTGACTGCTTTTGTACGACTTTTGTGCTTGTTTGAAGTATATTCTTGTACAAGGCTCCCTTTTGTGGAGTTAAGCTCTTGAGGGTCTACACTTGCGAGATCTTACATGTGCAAATTGCTTGCAATGTTAGCTTACATAACAACAGTGACTCCTCTTCAAAAATAATCTATTGCTTGTAAAATTATTTATAGAAATATCAAAAACTAGAATTTATTTAAACACAGGAATCTGCACAGGAAGTGAACTTTGAAGGGCACTACAAAATAGGTATAAATTTGAGTCAGAGCTATTGCAGAAGTTTACTATGAATCAGTCACATTAAGATAGTTATTGTTGTATTTCTTAAATTTTTGAATACATCTTCACCAGAACAATTAATAAGTAAAATTTGCAGTGATTTCATCTACCCATAAACATTGTACCATGATTTGCCATAATACCTGTCCCTGGTACTGATAATGTGGACTCTCAGAAAATATTGCCCTATATTTATTTTGTGCATCCTAATATTAATTGTTCCAAGCCAGATTAGGATTTTATTTAAAATGACAATATAAAAAGCCTCTAGTCACATCCACAATTTTAATGCAAAGCATGGAAAAGAAAAGAAAATTCTGTCATTGATATTTCAGCATATCTCCAGAGCTATCAGTAAGCACTTTAACTCTGCCAACTTTCATCCCAATCCTATCATTGTCATAATTGCAAATGGAGCCTAGATTCTGTGTTAAGTAATTACATTCTTCTGTTGCTTACATTAAATCCTGGTTTGAATTGTGCCCCCACTTCACCTTTATAAAATATAAAGGTAGTTCAAGCAATAAAATCTTCAAAAGCTTAGATGCAAACATTGAAGAGCAGATTTACCCTGTTGTGGTAAAGTACAGGGAAGAGTTAAATTTGTGAATCAGTGTTGCTGCAGTGGTTTATGTCTGCAGAAGCATTGCAAGTTTAAATCCAGAAAAATGCTCTGACAGGTGCATTTCTAGTCAGTCACAAATCCAAATTATGTCCATTTGTTCTCAGTATTCCAGTTTAAATCAATTCAGAATTTAGCGAGCACTTCTTTATATTCCAGAATGTGTCTGGTGGCAGGTGATGTGTCAAGTAAAGTCAGAGGTTGCTTGTAAAACGAACCATACTTTTCAGAAATTCTAAGTTTTTAGTTCAGATTCAAAGGAAAATATCATGATAGTGTTACTTGGGCTTGGGTGTAGTGGGCAGAATTTCAAAATTTTCAGGTGTCATAAAATGTGAAAGTATTATGATTTGTGAGGAGGTTGGTGATAGACTTCAAGGGAACGTAAATTGGATGGTGGAATGAACAAATACATGGAAGGTGAAATTTAATGAGAAATAAAACGTGAATAGAGTCATAGAGTCATAGAGATGTACAGCATAGAAACAGACCCTTCGGTCCAACCCATCCATGCCGACCAGATATCCCAACCCAATCTAGTCCCACCTGCCAGCACCTGGCCCATATCCCTCCAAACCCTTCCTATTCATATACCCATCCAAATGCCTTTTAGATGTTGCAATTGTACCAGCCTCCACCACTTCCTCTGGCAGTTCATTTCAAACACGTACCACCCTCTGTGAAAAAGTTGCCACTTAAGTCTGTATTATATCTTTCCCCTCTCACCCTAAACCTATGCCCTCTAGTTCTGAACTCCCCCCTCAGGGAAAAGACTTTGTCTATTTATCCTATCCATGTCCCTCATGATTTTGTAAACCTCTACAAGGTCACTCCTCAGCCTCCGACGCTCCAGGGAAAACAGCTCTAGCCTATTCTGCCTCTCCCTATAGCTCAAATCCTCCAATCCTGGAAACATCCTTGTAAATCTTTTCTGAATCCTTTCAAGTTTCACAACATCTTTCCAATAGGAAGGGGACCAGAATTGCACGCAATATTCCAACAGTGGCCTAACCAATGTCCTGTATAGCCGCAACATGACCTCCCAACTCCTGTACTCAATACTCTAACCAATAAAGGAAAGCATACCAAATGCCTTCTTCACTATCCTATCGACCTGTGACTCCACTTTCAAGGAGCTATGAACCTGCACTCCAAGGTCTCTTTGTTCAGCAACACTCCCTAGGACCTTACTATTAAGTGTATAAGTCCTGCTAAGATTTGCTTTCCCAAAATACAGCACCTTACATTTATCTGAATTAAACTCCATTTGCCACTTCTCAGCCAGTTGGCCCATCTGATCAAGATCCTGTTGTAATCTAAGTTAACCTTCTTCACTGTCCACTACACCTCCAATTTTAGTGTCATCTGCAAACTTACTAACTATACCTCTTAAGTTCACATCCAAATCATTTATGTAAATGAGAAAAAGTCGAGGACCCAGCACCGATCCTTGTGGCACTCCACTGGTCACATGCCTTCAGTCTGAAAAGCAACCCTCCACCACCACCCTCTGTCTTCTACTTTTGAGCCAGTTCTGTATCCAAATGGCTAGTTCTTTCTGTATTCCATGAGATCTAACCTTACTAACCAGTCTCCCATGGGGAACCTTGTTGAATGCCTTACTGAAGTCTATATAGATCATGTTCACCATTCTATCCTCATCAATCCTCTTCGTTACTTCTTCAAAAAGCTCAATCAAGCTTGTGAGACATGATATCCCACGCAAAAAGCCACGTTGACTATCAATGATATAAATATCTCAGTAAGAGGCCCAGCAATCACTTCTCCAGCTTCCCATAGAGTTCTCGGGTACACCTGATCAGGTCCTGGGGATTTATCCACTGTGATACATTTCAAAACATCCAGCACTTCCTCCTGTATAATATGGACATTATTCAAGATGTCAGCATCGATTTCCCTACATTCTATATCTTCCATATCCTTTTCCACAGTAAACACTGATGCAAAATACTCATTTAATATCTCCCCCATCTCCTGCAGCTCCACACAAAGGCCGCCTTGCTGATCTTTGAGGGGGCCTATTCTCTAACTAGTTACCCTTTTGTCCTTAATATATTTCTAAAAACCTTTGGATTCTCCTTAACTCTATTTGCCAAAGCTATCTCATGTCCCTGTTTTGCCCTCCTGATTTCCCTCTTAAGTATACTCTTACTTTCTTTATACTCTACTAAGGATTCAGTCAATCTATCCTGTCTATACCTGACATATGCTTCCTTCTTTTTCTTAACCAAAATCTCAATTTCTTTAGTCATCCAGCATTCCCTAAACTACCAGTGTTTCCTTTCTCCCTAACAGGAATATACTTTCTCTGGACTCTCATTATCTCATTTCTAAAGGCTTCCCATTTTCCAGCCGTCCCTTTACCTGTGAACATCTGCGCCCAATAAGCCTTTGAAAGTTCTTGCCTTGTACCATCAAAATTGGCCTTTCTCCAATTTAGAACTTCAACTTTTAGATCTGGTCTATCCTTTTCCATCACTATTTTAAAACTAATAGAATTATGGTCGCTGGCCCCAAAGTGCTCCCCACTGTCACCTCAGTCACCTGCCCTGCCTTATTTCCCAAGAGTTCGTCAAGTTTTGCACTTTCTCTCATAGGTACATCCACATACTGAGTCAGAAAACTTTCTTTTGTACACTTAACAAATTCCTCTCCATCTAAACCCTTAACACTATGGCAGTCCCAGTATATGTTTGGAAAGTTAAAATCCCCTACCATAACCACCCTATTATTCTTACAGAAAACTGAAATCTCCTTACAAATTTGTTTCTCAATTTCCCTCTGACCATTAAAGGGTTTACAATACAATCCCAAATGAGGTGATCATCCCTTTCTTATTTCACAGTTCCACCTAAATAACTTCCCTGGATGTATTTCCGGGAAAATCATTCCTCAGTACAGCTGTAATGTTATCCCTTATCAAAAACACCATTCCCCCTCCTCTCTTGCCTCGCTTTCTATCTTTCTTGTAGCATTTGTATCCTGGAACATTAAGCTGCCAGTCCTGTCCATCCCTGAGCCATGTTTCTGTAATTGCTATGATATCCCAGTCCCCTGTTCCTAACCATGCCCTGAGTTCATTTGCCTTCCCTGTTGGGCCTCCTGCATTGAAATAAATACAGTTTAATTTATCAGCCCTACCTTGTTCTCTGCTTTGTCCCTGCCTACCGTGACTGTTTGACTCGCCTTTGTTCAACTGTACCAGTCTCAGATTTAAATCTTTCCTCACTATCTCCCTGGGGACCCCTCCACCAAACTCCTCCCAAGCAGCTCTAGTATATCTCCCTGCCAGTATATTAGTCCCCTTCCAATTTAGGTGCAATCCATCCTGTCTTCCCAAAACAGCTTCAAATGATCCAAAAATATCAATCCTTCTCCCGTACACCAGCTCCTCAGCCATACATTCATCTGCTCTATCCTCCTATTCCTGCCCTCACTAGCTCGTAGCACCGGGAATAATCCAGATA
Organism: Chiloscyllium plagiosum; assembly: GCF_004010195.1. NCBI lineage: Eukaryota > Metazoa > Chordata > Chondrichthyes > Orectolobiformes > Hemiscylliidae > Chiloscyllium > Chiloscyllium plagiosum. The sequence continues at coordinate 88,978,216 of NC_057712.1, read as the reverse complement.
TTACTACTCTCAAGGACCTCCTTTTTAATTTCCTGCCTAACTCTCTGTAATCTCCCTTCAGAATCTCAACCTTTTCCCTCCCTATGTCATTGGTTCCAATGTGTACAATGACCTCCTGCTGGCTTCTCTCCCCCTTGAAAACATTCTGCACCCTCTCTGAGACATCCTTGATCCTGGGAAGCAACACATCATTTTGATTTTTCACTGCTGGCCACAGAAATGTCTGTCTGTACCTTGGATTGGAGAGTCCCCTTAGACAATTGATTGCTTGGAACCTGACATACCTCTCATCACATTAGAGCCAGTCTCAACAGCAAAAACTTGGCTGTTCATGCTACATTCCTCTGAGAATCCATCACCCCCTACATTTTCCAAAACAGCATACTTGTTTGAAATGGGGATAGCCACAAAAGACTCCTGCACTACCTGCCTACCTCTCTTACCTTTCGTCGAGTTAAGCCATTTGCGTGACTGTATCTGAAACAGTCCCCCCTTCCTATTACTGCCATCTATCATATCCCCTTGCTCTTGTAAATTCCTTATTGCCTCCAACTGTCTCTCCTACTGATCCATTTGATCTAATAGGATTGGCAACCAATGGCATTTATTGCAGATATAATCCTCAGTAACACATAAACTTTCCCTAAACTCCCACCTCTGACAGGAGGGATATATCACTCTACTAAGGGCCATTTTTGATTCTTTCAATCTACAGACCCAGAAAATAGCACTTTCTTATTCCTCTACAAAACACTGCTCCAGGTTAAATTATTACTTATGGCTTATATTTTAAATTTAATCAAGAGGCATAGCTCAATAAACATATAATGAAGAAAGAACCCACTCTATTCACTACTGCAGACTTATTTTAAGGCCACACTTAAAACATCCACTTATCTGTTTCTGTGTTGTGACCTCTCCCAACAGGTTTCCTCCAAGACCAGTTGTGAAATTCACTGTTTTATTCCAATTTTCCCAGACGCACTCCGATGTCCAGCGATACATGAATTCAACAGCAAAGGCAGCAACTGCTAACTCTGTCAGTTAGCAATGTGGGTTTCTTTCTCTCTCTCTCTCTCTTTCCTGCACCGACCTCACCATGTGCTTCCTTTGTCTGTTCTTCAATCTTTTAAAAGTGTTGTTGTCATAGATGTCATACACCACAGAAACAGACCCTTTGGTCCAACCAGTCCATGCTGACCACAATTCCAAATTAAACTAGACCCACCTGCCTGAGCTTGGCCCATATTCCTCCAAACATTTCTTATTCACGTACTTATCTAAATGTCTTTTAAATGTTGTAACTGTACCCGCATCTACCACCTCCCGTGGAAGTTCATTCCACATACGAATCGTTGCCTGTGTCGGAAGCCAACCTTCTGTTCATGGACTCTAACTACACAGCTCATTGCCACCAGAAAGGCTGCCAACATCATCAAAGACCCATTGCACTCCGGTAATGATCTCCTACAATCTCTTCCATCAGGCAGAAGAAACAGAAGATACATATGCACCAGCAGGTTCAGGAACAACTTCTTCCCAACCATTATTAGACTGATGAAGGGACTCTCTAGCCTCATTAAGAAATGTAACCTAAATGCCACTGTCTATGTCTTTTTGATCTATACATCCTTGCATACTATGATCTTCCTGTACTGCTCATAAGCAAAGCTTTTCACTGTACTTTGGTACACATGACAAAAAAAATCAATGAATGAATCATTTTAAAAATCTTTCTGCTCTCACATTTAAAATATGTCCCCTAGTCTTGAAATCCCCTACTTTAGGGAAAAGACACTTGCCATTCACCTTATCTACAGTCCTCATTATTTTATAAACCTCGATAAGGTCACCGCTCAACCTATTATTCTCCAGTGAAAGAAGTCCCAGCCTATTCTTATAACTCAAACCTTCCATTCTCGACAGCATCCTGGTAAATCTCTGCTGAAACCTTTCCAGCTTAATAATATCCTTCCTCTAACAGGGAAACCATAACAGGACACAGTTCTCCAGAAGAGTCCACATCAAAATCCTGCACAACCACAACATAACATCCTGACTCCGATACTAATATATGTTTTGGCAGGAAGAGTGAAACAAGCAAATGTGAAATGAATTGTATAATTGTAAAGAGATGCAGGAACAGAAAATTCTGGGGATTATAGGTTAACAAGTTGTTGGAGGTGGCAGGGCAGCTTGAGGTAATGACTAAAGTGGTATATGAAATGCTGGGCTTTATGAACAACGATACCAGTCTGTACTTTTGATACTGAGGTGGATCGGTTGAGTCAAGAAATCTACCAAATTGCTACACCCAACCTTGATAGGAAAGAATCTGAATGGCACAGTCTTTGTTCTGGTGGGATTGGGGTTTAATCAGGCAAGTCAATGTCAGAATCACAGTGGATATTGAAATTGGCCCTAAACGTCTCGGTGGTGGTATTGTATAAAAGGGCTCCTGCTTTTACAACCAGAATCTCCAGATGTTGTTTGAAGTGTTTCAGGAAGAGGAGATTGTATACCGCATTAAAGAAGGAACCCACATTGTGTGATGAAGAGATCAAAAGATTTTTTCCAATATGTGCACAGCAGATTAGTATCAATGCTCCTGGATCAAATGCCACAAGAATGTGATGCACTCCAGTAAGTTGAGTTGCCTGATAGAACCATACAGAGGTCTTGGTGATTTTTGACTTCTGAATGCTGTACATTTTAGGGCAGACGTCATCCCTACCTTTCCTATAGTTTGGACAATTGTATGTCCAACGTACTCATGGGAGTCCAATCAGCTCGGGATTTGCATGTGAATTGTCACTATGATCCACAGTCACATTGAAAGTCTTTGTCCCTAGCAGCAGGATAGAATGGTTTAGGATTGACATTTTGGTGTGTTTGCAAGATGAAAGGTTTCACAGTGATAAGGAAATGGCCCAGATTGGGGGTGGGTCCATCATGATTAGATTAGATTACATTACAGTGTGGAAACAGGCCCTTCGGCCCAACAAGTCCACACCAACCCGCCGAAGCGCAACCCACCCATACCCCTACATTTACCCCTATACCTAACACTACGGGCAATTTAGCATGGCCAATTCACCTGACCTGCACATCTTTGGACTGTGGGAGGAAACCGGAGCACCCGGAGGAAACCCACGCAGACACGGGGAGAACGTGCAAACTCCACACAGTCAGTCGCCTGAGGCGGGAATTGAACCCGGGTCTCTGGCGCTGTGAGGCAACAGTGCTAACCACTGTGCCACCGTTCCGCCCATGCTAGGTTCCTATATCGGGATGCCATATGGTTTTGAATGTAGCTTCCTTGTGTGAGCCACTCAATTGCCCTTTTACATTTCAGTCCAATCTCTGCCCCACTAAGCCAGGCAATCTAAACCTGCTGTCTATCAGGCTGCCTGATTCACGCATTACCCTGTTGCACCACATAGTTCTATCCTTTAATTCTTCAAATCCCCAAAGCCAACTCTTTGAGATCAGCTATAAATCTCTACTTTTTGAAAACCTTTCTTTTACTCATTTCTTTTTGCACAAGAAAAGTACATTTTTCTGGAAGCTATGGGCAGCTTCAATAATGTTTCAATAAAATATTGATTCACACGATGCATTGTTCAGTCATTTCCAGCATGGAGAACCTGAATTGTGCAATACTTTTAAATTTCCCAGAGTTTCAGGAACTGCGCACGTGCAAGGCATGTGTTGACTACTTTGGCTATTGTTAATATTAACATAAATATTTTTCAATTTTATCCTACTCTGTGTTAAGGGGGTTGAAGTGAGAAGAGGGAGAAACCATTCTAGCTGAGATTTTGCTTTCCTTTGTGCAGCCAAATGAACAGGATCAAAGAAAATCAGCTTCACTTTGGAAAACAAGCCTCACAGGCAGCCAAACATGCGTTCCCAAAGGACACAAAAACAAAAATTGCTGGAAAAGCTCAGTAGGTCTGGTAGCATCTGTGGAGAGAAACCAGAGTTAAAATTTTGGGTCAAGTGACCCTTCCTCAGAACAGTGAACCCTTCCTTTGTTTCTGATTTACAGCATCCACAGTTCTTTCAGTTATTCCTAAAGGACAACCTTAGATTAGTTTCAAAAATATATATGTGTGTCACCATAGCGTTGTTCACTCATTAGAGAAAAATGACTGGTTGTGATTTAACCTGAAGGCCATCATATCTCAAGTGTACAAAGTTAAAAATCACAGAACACAAAGGTTATAGTCCAACAGGTTTATTTGGAAGCACTAGCGTTTGGAGCGCTGCTCCTTCGTAAAGTGGGTAAGGAACGCACTCTGAAAGCTAGTGCTTCCAATTGTGTGATTTTTAACTTTGTACACCCCATTCCAAAATCGGCATGTACAAATCATATCTCAGGTGAAGAGACAGATTGAGAAGGAGAGTCCTTCATGGTATCCTCAGCCAGTAATGGAGATTGAACCCACACTGTTGGCATCACATTATTTCACAAACTAACTGCCTAACCAACTGAGCTAAACCAATCCCCTTACCTGACTTTGGAACTGGAAGCTTATGTCCCACTCCTCAGTAGCCACATCTCCCTTCCAACTTCATCGCCTCCTCTCATCACCCCCTTTCTTCCCATAACACAGCAGTTGTTCACTTGTTACTGCCACCTGGAGGTGAAAGCTCACATCTTGCCCAATCAGACAATAAACATGTTAAAGAAAGCATCACATGAACATTCGAGCTGTGACGCAGTGTTAGAACATGGAAATTATTCAGATATTGAGTTTCCACATTCAAAGTGGCTTCAGAATTGTGGCCCCTTATCTGTCATTCCAGGTACATGTGTAATCAGAAATAAGAACATGTTTTCTTTGGGAATCAGAATGGTGAGACTGTGAAACCCTCTATGGAGAGGATGAATTGAATAATATTCACACATTCAAAAAGAAACTAGCTCAGTGCATGGGCAGAATGGAAAAGAAGGATTTCTTGATATTTTGAGATCAAATAAAGTCAGGTGGAGCTGATGTGGAGCATAAAATGCCATCATTCAGTGTTACAAAAAGATGTGGGAATCTGGAGATTCATTGGGTCCCTTGTTCAAATCCATGATGACAAATCTTCTACTATCCTTCCTCTAAGTTCCTTCATTCCTGCTTGACATTTCCTTCTCTGACAAACATTCTGACAAAGATGAGAGAATTCCTCAGATTTCCTGGTTCCAACGGAAAAAAAACCTTCCAGTATTATTGCAGAAATCCACTTTCCACCAGGGCAAGGCATGGCAGTGGAGTCAGAGCAGCTTAGAAGAATTTCATAAGAAAATAAAGCAGCTTGAGTAAGAACAGGCCTTGAGCTTACTCTGCCATTCAATAAGATATTGGGCTGATCTTATGGTGGTTTTTACTTTCCTGCATTTTCCCCACTTCTCTTGACTTCCTTGTCAAACCAAATCTGTTTAACTCAGCCTTAAATATATTCAAAGCCCCAGCTTCTACTGAGTCTGGGTAAAAGAATTCCAAGCGTGAATAATCTCTGAAAGAATAAATTGCTCTTATATTTTGCCTTAAAAAGGGGAAACATCCAACATCAAACTTTCAGGTACCCACCACCACCCACCTCCAATTTACAGCCATTATTTTAAAGTTGAATTTCATGATCCTTTGCAAAGCCATGCCAGGTAACTAGTTTTTTTTAGTATATTGATGAAGACTTGCATTTATACAGAGCCTTTATGACCACTGATTGCTCTGAAACAAACCTCCACAAATATAATGCATAAATGACCAGAATATCGGTTTTTATGATGTTCGATTGAAGGATAAATATTGGATCGGTCACTGTGGACAATGTCCCTGCTCTACTCTGAAATAGTGCCTATTGACTAGATATCTTGAAGTCATGAGCAATAATGGAACTTTTCATCTCAGGCAACATGGCAATCAATCACCTCTGCACCCTCTCTGGTGCAATCACATTTTTCTAATAGTGTGGCGACCTGAACTGCACACAGTATTCCATCTGTGGCCTAACCAATATTTTGTAAAGTTGTAACAAGACTTTCTTGTTCATATTCTATAGCCCAGCTAATGAAGTCAAGTACCCTAATTACCTTCTTCACCACTCTGACTACCTGTGCTGACACCTTTAGATATCTATGGATTTATACATGATTTGTAGGGTAGAGCTTAAAACAGAAGATGAAAAGAGCATGTAAAAATGCAGTATATTAATCATGGGTGATTTGTTCTTCTTGTAGATTGGGAAAATAAAATTTGTAGAGGTCGCCACAAGGAAGAATTTATCGCGTATATTTGGCACTATTTCCAAGAACAACACATTGTGGATCCAATCAGGAATCAGGTTGGATTCAATCTGGTGATGTCTAATAAATTATGTCAGCATAAAAGGAAATAGTGACCATAACCTGGTTAACATGAATTTAGAATCCAGATTGAGAGTGAGAAACCAGAGTTGAAAACAACTGAGCTAAACTTGAAATAAGTATAAATACAAAGGAATGAGGGCAGAGTTGGCTGCAATGGACTAGGAAAGGTGTTTAACCAAAAAGATGGTTGATGAATAATGGCAGACATTTAGAATAAAAAATCATGAGCCTCAACAAAGATATATCCCAGTGAGGAAAAAGGATTCTAGGTAGGAATAAATCAACCATGATTAACCAAGAAAATTAAGAATACTATCAAATTGAAAGAAAGAAACACAGTGTGCAGCAAAGATTATGGGCATCTAGAGGATTAGGAAAGTTTTAAAAACCAACATAAAAAATGACCAAAAAAAAAGGAGAAAGTTACCTTTCGGGGTAATGTAAAATAGATGGTAAAAGCTTTCTTAAAATAGGGAGGAGAGGGCCCAAAGTTAACAGAAGCCCCTTAGAGAATTAAGCTGGGGAAATAATAACGAGGAATCAGGAAATTTGAATAAATGCTTTGTATCAGTTTGCACAGTAGTAGACACCAATTGCATTCCAAATGTACAGAATGATCAAGAATCAGAAGGGTAGAAGGAGGAAGTAAACACGATAACTATCATTCTCGTAACAGTACAAGGAAACTAATTGGTTAAAGACCAGTAAGCCCCCTTGGACTGTTGGTTTGAATCCTAGAACATTAAAGGAAGTAGTTACAGAGATAATGGATGTATGTCAGTAATCTTCCAAGAAGCTGGAAAAGTCTCAGAGGATTGGAAAACTAGCATGGAAAACCCTCAATCAAAATGGGAGCAAGGCAAGAAAATCAGGTAATTATATGCAGTTAGTTTAGCATCTGTTATTGAGAAGATGTTAGAGTCTACTGTCATGGTTTTAACAGCAGAGCATTTAGAAATACATCATATAATCAAGCAGAGTTAGCAAGGCTTCATGAAGGAGAAACTATCCTTGACAAATATTTAAGAATTTTTAGAGGAGGTCACAATCAAGATAGATCAAGGAGATCCAGTACATGCAATATATTTAGATTTTCAACAGGTGTTCAACAAAGTGTCTTACATAAGGTTACTTCATAGGATAGGAGTCCGTAGGTTTTGTTATTTGTTGTGAATGATGGAGAAAGACTGCAAAAAGCTGCAGGACAGAGAACAGAGAATGAAAGTTCCTCGTGTAAGCATCAGAGAAAGATAGCATAAAGTTAGCACATAATAAGGAAGGCAAATTGAATTTTGGCCTTTATTTAAAACAGTATGGAATATGAAAATAGGGAAGACTTTCTAAAATTATATAAAGCACTAGTGAGACCACATATTTGTTTTTAAAGTCATTCATGGGATGTGGTAATCACTATCTGGGCCATCATTTATTACCCTTGAGAAATATATAATCCAATATAGTATATTTGTTGTAGGTAGACTCACAGAGACATTAGTGAGGGAGTTCCAAATACTGTGAATAATTTTGATCCCCTTATCTAAAGACAGATGTACTCGCATTGGAAATGGTACAGAGAAGGTTCACTATTTGATTCTGAGTATAGAGGGCTATTCTTAAGTGGCGAGGTTGAGTAGGTTGGACCTGGACTCATTGGAATTCAGTAGAATGAGAGGAGTCCTTATTAAAAGGCTAAAGTGTTTTAGAGGTCTTGACAGAGTAGTTTTAGAGAAGTCTAGGACTAAAGGGAAAAATCTCAGAGTAAGGCAGGAGAGGAGAAAGTTCTTCTCTCTGGCTGGCAGTGAATCTAGATTTTACATTAGGTTCCCTACAGTGTGGAAACAGGCCCTTTGACCCAACAAGTCCACACCGACTCTCCGAGGAATAACCCACCCAGACTCATTTACCTCTGACTAATGCACCTAGCACTACAGGCAATTTAGAATGGCCAATTCACCTGACCTGCACATCTTTGGACTGTGGAAGGAAACCAGAGCACCCAGAGGAAACCCATGCAGACACTGGGAGAATGTGCAAACTCCACACAGACAGGTGCCTGAGGCTGGAATCAAACCTGGGACCCTAGTGTTGTGAGGCATCAGTGCTAACGACTGAGCCACCGTGCCGCTCTGAGCCACCGTGGAATCCTTGACCACCGAGGGACTGAGAAAGACTGATTTTGAATCTGAGAGTTATGGGTTGTGGGGAAAAGGCAGGAAAGTTGTCAGAGCCAACCTGATATAGCCTACTTCGGCTCCAATGACTTACAGTTTATTATAAGACTATCAGCCAAGAAAATAATAAATGATATGATTAATGCGAGGATGTTTTTTTTTAAACTACAAAAGCAAATAATGTGTGTCCCTCAAATGTGTAAAAGAATTTGGTTGCATATTGTAGCAATGAAAACAGAAATAGCAATTCCTTCCAACTGAGGGGCTGATCGGGCAGTTCAGTGCCTATTTAATACTCAATTACATTGTTATGAGTTTCCATTCACATGTTGGCTAAACCAGGAAAGGACACAGGATTTTCTTCCTGAATGGCATGCATTTTAACAACATTACTATCACCATTACTAACTTTCAATTCTAGATCTAGAATTAATTTGTGACCTCACCAACTGTCATGGTGATGATTTGAGCTCCATTCCCCAGAGTATCTGCCTGAGTCTCTGGATTTCGATTTTAAAGACATAGGAGCAGAAATTAGGCCATTCAGCCCATCGAGTCTGCTCCACCATTCAATCATGGTTGATAAGTTTCTCTACCCCATTCTCCCACTTTCTCTCTGTAAACCTTGATCCCCTTGACAATCAAAAACCTCTCTATCGTCTTCTTAAATATACTCAATGACTTGGCCTCCGCAGCCTTCTGTGGCAGTGAATTCCATAGATTCACCACTCTCTGACTAAAGATATGTCTCTTCATTTCCATTCTTAAAAAAATCTCCCTTTTACTCTAAGGCTATGCCCTCAAGTTCTTGTGTCCTACCAATGTAAACATTTTCCCAAAGTTCTCTCTGTCCAGGCCATAGAGTGTTCTGTAAGTTTCATTACCACTACACCACTCGCTGTAAACCGTTTGTGCATCAGTTTAGCATCTCAATCAAAAGATGTCATCTCTGGCATGAAATGCACCATCCCATCCTAAAGATAGCAGGATCATAGCATATAGATGTCAGATGTTTTAAATGTATTGATACAGAAATAAATATGCAGATTCCTTGAATTCGAGATCATGAAAATGTTTAATTCTACAGAGGAAAATGAGGGTACAGAAACAAGGAATAAAAAGCCTCAAGTTACCCAAAAATCAAATTGGCCTCCAATGTCTGTTTCATTACCTCTACTGCTCAATCCTGACATGCTGTAATCCAGAGGAACAGTCTCCATGCTGCAGCAAGCCCAATAATGTAAGAACAGATGTGTCAAACCGAATATTTGATCATTAGGGTCTATATTATGTCTGAAAATAGAACTGGAAACTACTAGGTTATTGGGAGTGCAACTGTATTCATTTGGGTGTCAAAAACTGTGGAGATGATGGGAGCATCCTTGAAATTCCATTGATCCAGCAAATTATTTTTACATTCCATTACCTGAATCTGTAGAAGACATATGGATACGGAATAGCTTAAATAAATGCATTAAAAGGATTTAAATAAATTATTCAAGATTGTTTTGCTATATGAGATGTATCCTATCCTTTTTCTGTGCATTCTGTAAAGTACAAATATTTTATCTGCAAGTTCTCAAGTACTTACTGTAGAAATGTACCCTAAGCATATAATCATGAAAAGAGGCTACATTAAATAAAACCTTATTAAAATATTAAAGTAATTTTTGCCACATTATATAAAAAAACTCCTGTTGTGACTAACATTTTGCATTGTGTATCTGCATTGTATTTTTCCTAAGTGAAGTGAAGGGGTTTCTTCTTTAAGTTAAACTGAAATAACAACACAACCTGTCACTGTCAAGATTGTGAGGGATTACATTTCCTATTCCTTTTACTGGGAAACCAAGGCAGAGTAGTGAAACCATGGTACAGCAGACACCATTCATTTCTGTGACAGATTGTATAGCTGTGAATTTTCAAAATCCTTGGCCTTGATCATGTTTTTCTTCCTTGTTTCAAACAGACTGTATCTGGATTGCCAGAACAAGTACGCATTGGTCTACTTGTCACTAAAAATAAACCAGGAATGCAAATTCAAAATACGTGTCTAGGACAAGAGAGAAAAGCAAATACATGTTAGTTGCCTTCAGAATACAAGACATCAAGACCAGTAACTGATAATAGTGAATAGTCCACAGCTTTCACTGGCAACTTGTTTTCACACTGCACTTTTAACATTGTAAAACACCTCACACACTTCACTGGGCTGACAGCACGTAAATGTAGACCATGAGAAATAAGGTGATGGTAGTGCAGATGGCCAAAAGCTTAGTTAAACAGGACATTTTAAAGGGCTTTCTTTATTGGAAAGAGATAGAGAGCAAGAGAATTTTAGGGAAGAGAATTCCAGAGTTTAGGATATAGGCAATTGCAGGAATAACTATCAATAGATGTTCCAGAGATAGATTGTATAAATGTAGATGTCTTGCAGGTTGGAGGAGATTATAGAGATGGGGAAGGAGTGATCCCATAGAAATATTTGGAAACAAAGATGAAAATTGTAAATTAAGCAAAGGCACCAGTGTAGGCCAGGGAGCATCAGAGTGACAGTTAAATGGGACATAATGCAATGAGGGCACACCTAGCAGTGTTTTGCTTTTGCTCAAGTTTATGGAGGCTAGATTGTAGGAGATTAATCAGTTTATAGCAAAAATCATAGACATTGTAATTATATTTCAATGGTTGTATACAGCAGGAAGAATAATTTTAATGCCACCTTTTAAGAATGAACTTATAACATTGGTACAGATAATAACCTCGGCAATTTTTCTCATTCAATCAATTGTTCATCAGGCATTGTTTGTAAGGTGAGTGATCTCACTAAGAAAGTAAAGTTCAGAAGATGATTGAGATTCTAAAGGAGCAAGTTGTTCAGAACTGACAAAGAAGGCATACTCTTCAAGGATGTCTAAAAACAGCAGATATCATGATTAATTGATCAAATGTTTAGTCTGTAGAACTGACTTCCAAAAAGTACTATTGATTCATTCACATGCAAATTAGATAAAAATTTTTCCAGGAAATGACATTTTGAGATACAGAATATATGTAATTTAAGATATGACATGTAATAAAAGTACCACATTGACAGAAGTGGGGTGGGGCTTTGGACCTATGATTGCCAAAACTCTTCACTCCTGAGATTTTCCTTGTGTCATTTTTATATGTGCTGTGGATTAATTAATAGAAGTTGATTGCTAGACAATATCACCATTATCATTGATCTGTTAGTAAATACTGTGGTCTAGGGCTGGACAATTGGTCATTTAGAAAACAAAACATTTTGTAATTATTGTTTGGAAAAATCTTATTGTCAGAATTTTCAACTCATTTAATAAACTTGCTGAGCAGGTAGCTGTTCATTATCGCTGTCACCTGTAAAAAAAACTTTTTTATTCATTGTTAGGTTGTCACTGGCAAGGGTTGCATTTATTACCTTTCTTAATCAGCAGCTACAATAAAACATTGATGAAATGAAATTCTTATAGAAAAAAAACTGCAGAAGTATACCTTGTATATTTATATTTTTATCTTATCTCTTTTGTGTATTGGGATTTATTCATACATTCCACTCTTTTTGTGTCTTGTCAAAATAGTCAACTCAATTGTTGTGAGCACTGGTTCCGTATTATCCCAAGCGTTCCAAGCCTTAACAAATCTCCCATATTAACGTCTATCATGAAGTGATTCTGACAGCTTAATTTTCTCTACTGCCCATTTCAACATGAACGCACCTGCTTATATTCATTCCTAGCTTTATGAAGAGGCTAATTTTTTGTTGCAAGTGTGGAAACCCAAAGTAGATTTTGAATATTTTTAACATATTTTAGGATGTCCTTCAGAATTAACCTTTTTTCTATCAGATGGTGCAACTTAAAATGAAGGACAGCAATGTTGGTCCATTCCTATATTATACCTACATCTAGCTTATGCCATTGGTGTGTTAACCTTCAAATTATTTACTGGTTAAGGGAAACACCTGAATTTCAGGCTGACTGATTCTGTCTGTTTGAGCTCTGTGGCAATGATAACAAACTGCATTTAACCATTTTTACCATAAAGAATATCCTCATTTTACCATAAAGAATATCCTCAAGTTTTTTTTTCACAGATAGTTCTGAGGAAAATGAATGCCTGTCAGGAAGGTAAAAGGAAACACAGAATTACAAAAATAAAACAGTTCCAGCATCAAAATAACCTATACATAGCACATAAGTTGACTGAGCTTATGCAATGGGCTTTTGATCCCTTATATCATGATTTTTACCTTTGGAATATATACATTTGAAATCTAAGTTGATCCCCTTTTTCAGCCACTACATGCCAGACTCATATTGGCACTCAGTCCCAATTTATCAACTCACAATTTCATGTTTTTCTTATAACTGAGTACAACAGGTCAAGTAGCCAAGAAGGGCTGTGATACAAAATATTTGCGTAATGTAGTGATGACATTTCAAAATCGAGATGGCGTACATCCATGCCAGCAGTTCACTTTTACACTTAGTAAATAAGTCAATCTTGATGATTAGAGGAGTATGTTGATGCTTTAACAGACAACTTATGCTCCAACATTGATGGTAGTTTTTTTTAAAGCATCATTCATTGAAAGCGGCTAAACTAAGACATAATTCATAATTTTTATTTTAAAAATGTTACTTTAGAACATGAGTTAGTAGGGATTGACAAAGTGCCCACAGAATGAAGTAAGTGGGTATGCACTCATCCTTTTAAGGCATGAGAGATTTCATAATCTACTATTGAAGTTATGATGGGACATTCAGAGGACTGTGCAGATTCTGGGCCGTGGTATTTTTCATTTTGTTTTAACATTAGTCTTACTTACTTCAACTCGGTTTGACTATTTCAATGTTTAATAGATTTCCTGTGATATTTTCGGGGACCTGGATTACTACTGAGGTGTTCTGCTGCTGACATTGCCTGTCCCTTTTACACCATTTCTCAAATACTTCCTGTAGGAATACAGGTAATTATAGCTGCCTGTAAATATGCCGAGGTGAATTAGAGGTCAGTAAATTGCTTGTCGATTTCAGGCTGCAGGTGGAAAGAACTCAGCGAGGGTTTCTTTTTTTTTAATAAAACGTGACATCTGGAGTATGATGAATGTATGCCAGAGGCAACACTTTTACCTATAGTTATAGATATTCATCTTATTCTAACCCTTTCTTTCCGCAACATCTTTTAAGTTGAAACATTTTAATTTTTTCATCTACTTCTTGTTTCCACCATTGATATGTAGGTAAGAAAAAGTTTTATTTACATGCTTCCATTAACTGAAAATCAGTTATCAAGATCAGACACCCAAACCTTCCTGAGATCAACATTGCAACAATAAGTGCTGGAGTTCCCCTGCCAGGAACCTTTGGCACTGTCCAATCAAGAATATTCAGGCTCATTTCCAGGTCAGAGATGGTTTGCCATCAAAAAGGAGGCCGAAACATTCTGTAAAGGCCTAGAAATAACCTTTTGACCCCTGACCTTACTCGAACTTCTCAAAGAAACATGCACAAATGAACTGGTAGATCTGAGTGCCTTACACTTCAACTGAATAACATACAGTCCTTGCCAGTGAATAAAGGCACACCAACGTTTCAGCCTGGGAATCACTTTCCCTAGTACAATGAGAGCTCTGTAGGCAAACTACGGCCTGCAGGATCTTCCACCCTGCCCCACCACTGCAGCAGGAAACACACGCATAGGCGCTCCTAAACATAAAGTGTACCAAATGCTCTTGTCATGTACCTGATTAGCTTTGGAAGCTTTGAAGGCAAACTGCAGATTCTGAAGATCCACACCAATTCTAGCGCTTTCAGGTAATTTGGAGTTAACTGATGATCGGAGATCAGAGGCACCTTTTTCTTAAGTGTATGCAGTAGGTGCATGTGGAAGAGGAGTAGTACACTTATTTGATTAAGTTGCTTTGATCAGCTTTCTGGTTTTGTTAAGTATATGCACACTATAATTTCAAGATTTCAAGTTATTTTACATTTGGGTTTCGTCATCTTTCTGAAAAGGTGTCATTTACAAAGGTGGGCATTGTATAATATTCTAGACTCATAACCCAGAACTCCAGTCCAATGTTCTGGGATCATGAGTTTGAATCCCACTATGACAGATGCTGAAATTTGAATTCAATAAAATCTATAATGATGAGCTTGCCTAATGGTGACCAAATAACCATTGTCAATTGTTGTAAAAAGGCATCTAGTTCACTAAATCCTTTAGGAAAGGAACCCCCCCCCCCCCCCCCCCCCCAATATCCTTAGCAAGTCTGTCCTACTTGTGACTCCAGACCCACAGCAATGTAGTTAACTGCCCCCAGATTAGCCAAGCAAACCCCTGAGACAGACATCCCAGTGATCAGTTGCTTGTGTACTTGTCAAGGTAAAATTTGGAAAAGCATCTTCTGCTCCTGCCGAGATGCAGGTCAGTTTTAGAATTTTAGTTGAAGTCTGATGAATGCAATCAAATGTGAAGAGTGTGTGATTGTACTTTTTTGAGAATAATGAAAAGGAGGGATGTGTTTTCTAACAGAAGTGGAACAATCATTCATAGCTTGGACATTTTGCACATGAAGGGGTCTACCAAGAACATAGAACAAATGATAGATTTTTGAGAATGAGCCATGAGGTTATTAAATCCCAGTTTTAGGAATGAGAGTTAGAGAGAGGATACCAATCATTGTACTTCACACAAATGTTACAACTGCCTCTGAGATGCCTTCTGATACCTTCACATTTCCTTCTGTTTACTATCTTGTCCTCGGTCATTCCTTCCACACAATTTTGCAAATTACAGTGAAACAGTATCTTGTTATGGCAAAATTAAAAGCAAAATACTACAGATGCTGAAAAGCTGAAATGCAAATTAAAAGTGCTGGAGATGCTCAGTAGGCTGGCAGAATCTGTGGAGAGAGAAGAAAGTGTTGCCAGATTTACCATTTTAAAGGGGATGAATAACTGCATTATTCACATTAAGCTCAGAGATTATGAAAAAGAGGGTATGATTTGTTGCATTATTTTCTGTAATGTGTCTTTATGATGGTATGACTATCAAAGTAATAAGTCAAGATTAGAGTGGTGCTGGAAAAGCACAGCAGGTCAGGCAGCATCCGAGGAGCAGGAAAATTGACGTTTCGGGCAGGAGCCCTTCATCAGGCTTCCTGATGAAGGGCTTCTGCCCAAAACGTCGATTTTCCTGCTCCTCGGATGCTGCCTGACCTGCTGTGCTTTTCCAGCATCACTCTAATCTTGACTCTGATCTCCAGAATCTGCAGTCCTCACTTTCGCATATCAAAGTAATAATTTATGTTTATGTTCTCAAAAGTCACCTCTTTTAAAATTGATAATTTCTTGAACATACATTCCCTCACCCCCCCAGGCCCATACTACTTACACAGCCAAATCTGGCCCACCAGCTAAGCAGTGTTTTCCACTTCTGCTCTAATCTAACTGTGGCACTTTAGAAGGTTAAACCTCCATCCACACTTCAACTAGATTTATAACAAAAATGAATTGGAGGACCACACACGTACGGTCCTCATTTTATAATCAACAAAAGGTCAATCATTCCTTCACTATTAATAATTAAATCAATCAGTGAAGCATCATTATATACCAATAACCAAGCACAGCAAAAGATTTGCTAGCCAGTGTAGCATTAGCTTATTTCAACAACAGATTTTGAGTACCTTACCCTGGAACAGTTTTGACATATTAAACTTTTAACTGCCTCCCTTTACTGCCACAGGTTCTTTTCACGAGAGCCAACATGTTCTTTTGTTCATAATTTATTAGTGAAATCACTCAGCAGAAGGTGAAAACGTTGTCTCTGTAATCGAGGTGCATATTATGCTAATGCTGAACATTTCAATAAGGTGTTCCTTTCAAACATAATGCCAAAAATCTTGAGTAGAAATTATCTTCAGAGCCAATTCTACAGTCACAACTTCACTAGACGTACAATAAAGCCGGATACTGAGAGTGTTCTTTTTCTTTAGTTCTCTGCTTGAAGGCAGATGAGACCAACCGTGCCGCGATCAGGTCTGGAGGGAAGGAGGCGGTGCAAGGAGATGAAATCCATTCTGGCCTGTATGGAGATCAATGTCCATGCTATCGTCACCAATCTAAATAACACTGGCTAGCCAGTCAACTGATCTTTAGCAGAGAAGCTGCAAAAGTAAACGGGAACAGCAGTAATTGGTAGAGTGAGTCCAGCAGGTCCCAGTGAGGAAGCAAGGTGGTTTGTGGAGGGTCGGGTGGGGAACATAGGGGTCGGAAGACCTTGGGTGGGGTCCCCCAATAGAGTTGAGGGCCCCATAAAGTACTGAATCTCTGTCTTGGCCACCACTAGCTTCAGCAATGAAAGCAGTCAAGTTTCACACTTGGCATTGATCTCCACCTACTGCAGATTAAATCCCATCAGCGATGGGCCACGGACAAGTCTCAATTACCCATCAAATACAAGGACCTCCCAACTCCTCCTCAAATCTGGACTGTCTCCAATCTGGGCAAAGTTTTGATGGGAGGAGAATGTGGAGGGCAGGTAAGGCACCAGAAGTGCCATTCATGGTACTTGGCCTAATATATCTGTCCTCTTCCCTCACCATCACCTCAATTGCAATGTCCCAATGTGCCCCAGTAGTCATTGGCAGGGTTGTAAAATTCAACTGATATTTCCAGTGGGAGGCCTCACCATAACATCACAGCATGCATAGTAACGCAAATGCAGACGATGAAGGTGTCACCACGGTGGTAATAAAGTAAGAATGCCATGTTATCCTGGAGCAGAGGGGAATTACTTTGTTAGGTTTTGTGGTCTTGGGTCATAGGATCACACAAAATAAATCGATAAATCTGGAAGATTGCAAATTGTATTGTCTAGGTCCACTGAGCATCATTAGGAAATACTGCAAAACAGTGAATGCTTTCGGCATAGCTGTAATTTTATCTCACTTAATTAGTTGCAAACCGACTACTTTATTAAGATAAAACAGGAAAGGACTATGGCAGTTTCAGAAGCCACCTGCCATGCACATTTGCAATTCAATCACCTCCAAAAAGCGAATAAATAACAACCTCAGACATTTTTTATTGCAGCTTTTATTTGAACATTAGTTGCAAAAGACAGTGAGGATTTGAAATCATCTGATTTCTCTTTACCTGTAGACAAAAAGACTTTCACCCTTTGAAATCATGCCTTTCTTCTGAGCAATTACTTAACCTGTGTACCTAATGACACAGGAATGCTTCTATTCTGCACTGACATGAAATCCATGGCTTGCTGTGCAGCTCTATTTGTGCTTGAGGCATAGAAATAAAAGTCTAGTTTGCGAAATGTATTTCTAATGTTAAAACAAGCAGGAAATCAGCAACTTCTATTATCCATGTCTTATTGGGAAAGCATCCTGTTAGAGAACAACAGCAGTCTTTAACCACACTATCCAAGACCCTGGGAAGTCTTTGCAATTTTATTGCAGTCATACATACTTCTTTGTTGTTTTTATGTAGTTTCTAAAAGCTCACTTTAAAATTGATATAGTATGACAGCACAAGGCAACAAAACCATTACTTCAGACTGAATTAAGAAAATCCTGCAGAACTTTGCCATCAGTCCTCATACTTTGATTCAAATAAAAATGCTGCTTACAGGAATATTATCATAAACAATTTCCAAAGGGGCTAAAGTGGTATTGCATTTTTTTTTCCTGGCACGGACTCCTTAAAATTACTTGGCTAATTGTTAACTTGGATTTTGTGAGAGTATTAGAAATGAAACTGTTAGATTTAATTATTATTCTCTCTTCAAAATTGACAGAAATTTCTTTAGTCCACAAAGACACAAGTGGTTATTATCTATAGTCTGTGTTTCGCAAGAAGACACCTTGACTAAATGCAGTCAATTAAAAATTACTAAACTGACAAGAACTTCCAAGCTTAGTTTTTGAATTTCACCGTACAATCCTGCAAAACATTATTAGCAACAAACAACCTCACTAGCCCTGTGTCTTTATTATTTAAGAATTGCTATATTTAATATATTTTTTCAAAAAACGTGTTTGCTTACGTCTTAATTTGTACCTTGATACCATGTGTATGTCCCAATAATTTATTTCACTGTCTGTACAATTTTAAATTAGAAGCGGGTAAATTTTTTTCTACCTTCATGGTTTACTGTTTATAGGAATAAATCCATGTGATTGGCTCTTTTTGCTGCTAGATCCCTGGAGAACTCCATAACTGGCATCAGCATCAAAATACATACTGTGGGGACTGTGACGCCTTTGTGGGTAGCTTTTTCAAAGTCAATAGCAATCATCACTTATTGTGAACTCAATACTTTTTCTTATTCTTCGGATAAGATTTCACTTTCACACATTTAATATAGGTCGGCTTTGTTGCTGATTGTGAAATCTCATACACAGCGGCAAGTGTCTTCCCTCTGATAGAGGAGCCTGTCACATTGATAGCTCCTCAAAATAGAGTTCTGAACCAGCATTCCATCCACCAATATTTGTCATATTTGAACACTGTGGAACATTTAATATATCAATAGTCTCTTAAGGCCAGGTAAGTGATAGGGAATGGTCATTTAATTTTTATGAATAAATATTTGAAATTAGATGGAGGGCTAAATTGACTGCTGTCTCCATTAGCCAAGATTATATCTGATATATCTGACTATGCAATACCTGCAATAAATGTACAAAGCGCGATCGCACGCACACACACACTTTCAAAGAGTATGGGCAAATGGTTATAGAATGACCCTAGATGATGTAGCTCTGTTGATGGGAGGTATTCTGAAGTATCTATTTCTGTGAAGAAAACACATATTCTTCAGATGCTGTGTCCAGTTTCATCTTGGCTATTCTCCTTCAGACAATTGGTTGTCTTGACTACAGTTCCTTTTTTTCATAATTGGTGGGTATTTCCTTGTCTGTGGAACAATGTTACCTGAACAGCTTCTTTTAAATCTTTTAGATATTTTGACTTTCAATCACAGGTAGAGTGATACATTGCAAAGGCCTTTTTTACTTATCACTCATTGATAGGATGTGGATGTTGCTGGCTGTGCCAGTATTCATTGCCTCTCCATTGATGATCTTGAGAAGGGATGGTGAGTTGCCTTCAGGAACTGCTTTTGTCCATTTGCTGCAGATAGATCAATTAGGCCTGACAGACTTGAATCCTGAGAATTAATAATATGTTGTGTTTTTGTATGAAACTTAAAGTCAACATGCTACTGTCCTCCTTATTTAAACTTTCAATCAATTTCAAAAAGTGATAACCGCGTTAACAGTTGATGAATTGGAAAGCTCACACATACACAAGTATCTAACTGATAAATCTTCTGATAAGGATTACTTTTTGAAGAGGACTGTTGAATCCTGTGTAAATTGAAGGCATGATTCCTCATTGCTTTAGCTTTAGCTACTTAATGTCCTTGTTCTTCTTTACAGTACGTCTAATTTGCTGCTTTGCGCAAGTTCAGCAGGTTTTAGTTTTAAGAGAGCTGTACAACTATATGACTCTATCTGTACGAAGCATTTCTGCCATCTATTCCCAGATTCCTCAAGCATCCTGGTTGAAGGGCGTCTCTTCCTAATACATGTACAGGTAGAAGACCAGCTGTTTTTCGGAATTCGGAATTTTTTTAGTTTTCAGAATAAGTGACAGTCTAATGGTGAAATCTTAAAAAATCTTACCAGAGGAGCAGATTTCGAAGTACGAATGTGCTTGGCCAGGCCACCTCCCACTCCCCCCCCCCTTGAGTCACATCTGAGTGACACGCTTTGAGTGGGTGTCGACTTGGGAGTGTTCACAGAGAAACCCCTGAACCCCAGGCCTGTCGGTGATTGGCCACGCACCCCCATGTTGCATTTGAGTGACACACATCAAGTGGGTGTCGACTTGGGTTAACTCTTTGTTTGCCAAATGACCTTGTTAATGAGAAAAAAACTTCACAAGAACATCTTCGGATTTTGGAGCTTTTCAGTTTTTGGATGTTCGGATCAAGGATCTTCTACCCGTATACAAATATAAATGATCAAACTTTACAATATAATATAAAGCTATTTTAGTCCATTCTGATTTTGCTCTCTGAATGGTCTTTATTCATACACTTTTAATATTTTTCTTTTACCAGATTGCATACAACTCCTCTAAAATGCTGTTATTTAATTTCCTTGCACTGCTGTCATAATGAGATTTTCCTTATACAACATATTTCCTAAACTCTGTCATTAGTTCCCAACTTGCCAACCAGTTGACGTAAATTTCTTCCTAAATCTCTAAAAATGTGCATAATTTTGAACAGTGCCATCAGATCTTTTTGTCTGTTCTACTGAAAAATCATTAATTTTTCTAGTCTTTCCCAAAAGCTAATATCTCTCATATCTCATAACAAGGTTCAAACCTTTGTTACAGACCGAACATAAGTGCTTCTTACTTTTTGTGGTTGGTATGTTTTGTTTGTGTCTTTTCCTATCCATGGAGTGTGAATCGCAAATAAATTATTAAGCAGCAAGCTTTTGTGAGTTTAAAAATAATTAAGGTTATTCATTTTCATGTTCTTATTCCAAATTAAGAACAAATTATCACACACTCATTCTCATCTATACTCTCACACATATAGTCAAAGGTAATACACCTATACAGCTTAGAGTTACTCAGTCTCTGGTTTTTATGATCTCCAGTTTGCCACATGACAGGTCTGAGAAGAATAGAGCCAGGAAAGAGTTGCTAAAAATCCAGCTAAAAATCAGTGTAAATATATTGGAGGTGGATAGTGTGGTCAACTATGTCAAAGACTGCAGACAAGTTGAGAAAGACAATGGGTGAAAGTTTAGCTTTTTCACTTATATAGGATGTCATTTGTGACTGAGAAAAGCCCTTTGGCACCGGGGCAGAAACTGATTGAGTGAATTCAAAAATAGATTTCTGGGAATAGACTTAGAGGGAAGCAAGTTCCATAACTTTGGAGAGAAATGGGAGCTTGCAGGTGGAGTGGTAGCTGGCAAGGAAAAGAGAGGAATTTGTTTGAAAGATGATGGTGATTGCAATCCACCAGAAACATTTCTCAATGTTGGCTTCGTTATGCCCAAAACGTTGATTCTCCTGTTCCTCGGATGCTGCCTGGCCTGCTGTGTTTTTCCTGCAGCACATTTTTAAACTCTGGTACTCCAGCATCTGCAGTCCTCACTTTCTCCTTTGTTTCCTTCCCCCCACTTAGACTTGTGCCTTGTATGTACTTGATAATTAACTGATCTCCCTTAACTCTGGATTTCTTCTGCACCCTCTTCAGATTTTTGTGACCCTGATAACATTAATTATTGAAGTGGAAGGTGATGTAATGTTAAATGGACCTCTAAAAACATGTATTAACTGGGGTGCACTTTATTTTCAGTTGGATCAAGGTGTCATGTGGCATCTTTCTAGCACAACATCCATTGACAAGAAGGTTTGAAAGGTTATAGTTAGAGCCAATGATTCTTCTCCATTGATTCCTCATGACAACCTAGGAAGCAAACCTACAGGGATTGGCACCTGCTGTGAGTGACTTTTATTTTAAGGTGTAACTTATGTGAATTAAGAGCTGGACATTCAGATGTCTTGCAGCAACTTAATAAACCTCTGGGATAGAGTAATTCCAATCAGGATATCTGTACAATCCTCTGTGGACAGAGTTCAATGGGAACCTTGATTTCTGCGGACAGGCAAAGGTATGGTGAAGTCAAGGGTGAAATGTGTTTTAGACAGAGGCACAAATCACACATGGACAGCCTAATTTAAACTTCGAGGAGAAAGTGAGGACTGCAGATGCTGGAGATCAGAGCTGAAAATGTGTTGCTGGAAAAGTGCAGCAGTTCAGGCAACATCCAAGGAACAAGAGAATCAATGTTTCGGGCATAAGCCCTTCTTCAGGAATGAGGAAAGTGTGTCCAGCAGGCTAAGATAAAAGGTAAGGAGGAGGGAAATCCTTATAGAGGAATTTAAACTTCACTCAATTTACAAGTCAATGTGCTAACCTGTACCACCTCATGTTAGGTAATCACACAACCATGCTATCCTACCTGCCTCAGCATTAGACTTGAAGGATGGCAGTGTGAAGCTGCAAGTGTTATGAAAGAGAGAATTTAGAAGAGATTTTTTTTGAAAGATAGCTAATCTCACCATAACCATTGCTAACTTTTACAAATAGACTACAGCTCCCTCTTGTGGTAGTGCTGGTGCTCACAATCGCAATGCTGTTTCAAAGCAATGCAGGTCTGACCTTGAAAAACAAGTATTTGCATTTATATAGCATCTTTCATGACCACAGAACTCACAATGACCAACTATGCCAGTTAATCCGGGTCCATCCTGCACTTGAGGCCCTCATCCCACTTTCCAGTTTGGCTGTGTCTGGGAAGCAGTCCATTCTGGGACCTTGGGTTCATGGCACACTGCAGGTTACCCTGTACACTATGCACGAGACACACACACACACACACACAGACATTTTCTTACTCATACACTCAAGCAGAACCTGCTCTCATACACATTCTTTTCTCAGATACCCCTCCCACCCCACACTCACAATCGTGCACACACCTTCTCACAAGCTTAAACTCCATCACACTAACTCACACACTGTACCAAGATCACACTCACTCAAACACACACCCTCACATGCATTTAGATTCACATGCAGACATTCACACTCTCTCCCATACACACACACACACACACTCTCCCTCTCTCTCTCTGTCTCTCCCTGTCTCCCTCACATGCAAGCACATGCACACACATATAAGTCTATGGGGTGAATTTTCATTTGCAGAATCGTAGTTGCAGATACTTTCCATTTTGCTCAAAAAACACACAATCTGCAGGCAGTCAATGCAAGCAGTAAATCCATGTAATATTTTATATATTCCTACTTTGGAAATAGAACCAGCCAGGGATACAAGGTTGGGATACAGCCAGACAGTAACCTCACACCTTTAATGCATTGTCTGAGCTGAGATGTCACCTTTTTTTATAAAACCTTAAGCTATCTTGAGAATGTGACTGGAAAGAAATTCTGGGATTTACATATTAATGAACAGAAACCTGCAAAACATTCTAAAAGATGAAAGACTTACAGCAATCTAGATTTGTTCAATAATTCATTTCAGTTGCATGACTCCAAGATCTTTTGCAATAAATTCTGTGTCTTATGATCCTGCTCCACAACCACTTGATGAAGCAGCAGCTGTCTGAAAGCTAATGCTTCAAAATAAACCTGTTGGACTATAACCTGGTGTTGTCTGATTTTTAATTCTGTCTTTGACTGTCAGATTTTGCAGGGTGCACCTTTACATGACCAGCACCACTCCCCCTGCCCCCAACTCTTTCAGGTCTCTACTCCTCCAAACCCTACCTCTACTGAGATGCCCCAACAATGCCTTAGTCAAAACCCTGAGTGTTAGTCACTATGACAAGGCATCTCAAAGCAGGTCACAGCTAATTAAATACTTGTTGAGATGTAGTCACTGTTGTAATGGAGGAAGCACAGTATCTAATTTGCACAGAATGTAGTTCCACAAACGGCATAACAATAATAAGCAAGTAATCTGTTATATTTATCAATCTGATTAAGAAAAAAACATTGGCCAGGATGTCAGGAAGATCTGCCCTGGTCTTCTACAAAATTGTGCTTTGGAATCTTATACATCCACTTGAGAGGGACTTAGTGATTCATCTCATCCAAAAGATAGCACTTCTAATTGTTCAATGCTTCCTCAGTTCTGCACCAGCGCAGCAACTTTTACTTTTGTGCTTATGTCTCAGAGCACAGAAAAGAAAGTATAAATAAACATATATAGTCATATAAAGGAAGGCAATCTCATAAATCGGGCCAGAGTCATTTGCTTATTGTGTTAGTTTGATGCTGAAATAAGGTACATCCAGGCCAATGTCAAACAATGGCTACCCTATTCAGGTCATTTCTCACTGTATATCATGTGCACACATAAATGGGTCTAAGACCATCACATTCAGTCCTAAAAAATGCACACTCTACCCCAGATACGATGTCTCATAAAGTTGAGCGACAGATAAAGTTGTGTTTCACGTCATTTCTGTGCAGTAGCAATAGGAGCAGTGTTTGCTGCAAAAAGGTGCTTGTCAAGCCAAAAAGAACCAAATAAATAACGTGAGTGATGAATGTTTTGTGTTAGTCTGATGCCAGTTACATTGGCTGAATGTTGCAAAGACTGAGTTGAAAAGGTGACACTGGGAAACATGCAGCATCTGAGGAGCAAGCGAGTTGACATTTTAGGCATAAACCCTTTAATGCAAAGACTGGCCAATCATTTCAAACAGCATATCCTTTCAGCTGTTTGCAACAGAGTGCCGACCATCTCCAAAAGGACCATTCTTGCGATTTACATAGTACCCAAAATTAGATCTGATTTGCTAGATGATCATAAGTGAACTAAGAATTATGCTGATAATCAATGTGAGTGCTGGCACACAATATGCTGCACTTGCACATGCTAGAAACTCCATAATTTAATACAAAGGACCCTGTTGCTTTCAGGCAGGAAGAATTTGTACAGGCAACACACCTATTTCACTTGAAAAAATAGGCCTCAGCAATTCTCTGGTTCATTCCTTGCGGCAATGGCTTTACCAATCAGAGTTCATCTGCTTGGATTAATGTTGCACAAAGCATGGCAGTTAACAGTCAAGTATCCAAAACCAGTGCATTCTCCATGACAGTGTCTCTACTGATCAGAGTCCACTTGCTAACTAATCACCAGGCTGTTCTAATATAATATAAAAATATTGTTCTCCTTTACATTGGTATTCTTGAATTGCCTTGTTAGTGTAAGGTGGAAAACTTTGACAAGATGTGTCTTTTCTTTAGCCATACTCAAGACAGCTTTTAATCTCAAGAATCTCAATCTTAAATCTCAAATATATCTGTCAGCTTTTTTGACATTGTTGCACTGTATTCAAAAGTCTGTCCTTACATTTCAGTAAGTGTTTCAAAAAGAAGTTTATCACGCTGGAGTGTGTACTGCATTTTACTCAATGTGAAAGTGAATGGTAAAAAAAATGTGAATGTTGCGATATAAATACTATCTTCAACATGATGTATTGTGTCTTTGAATGTATGCATCACACAGAAACTGTATGGGACATAGACATTCACCCATAAAGCACGTATCTAAAAAGATCACAGAATAGAACGTTTGCACATGAAATAAATTCCATTCCTTTTGTACTTGGTGGCACAAAATAGAAGATAGATTCTTTTTCAGCTTGTGTAATTTACAACAGAAGCTTGTATTGATATAGGACCTTTTGTCAAGAATTCAAGGTGCTTCGTGGAGCATTATCAATCAAAATATGACACCAAAGCCCATACAGAGATAATAGGACAGGCAACCAAAGGTTTGGTCAAAGAGGGAAGTTTTAAGAAATATCTTACAGAATAAGAGAAATGATAAACTTTAGGGAGGGAATTCCCCAGTTTAGGGCTAGACAGTTGCTCGCAATTTAATTGTATCAAATGCAATCCTAATACCCCTTACCAAGGGGCTAAAGGGAAAGACCAGAACTTTGTAATACTACAAGGCCCTGCCACTCCCTTACAGAGCACCAGGTTTTGCCGTTGTTCCCTACTACTGCCTTCTATACAAAAATTTGAAGTCAGATGCATAAGCATAATATCTGCTGGGGAGCCAGAATCCAAATCTTTGCCTCCCTTTCCATGCACTTGTCAGAGAAGACAGGCCTATGCTGCTCCTGGTGAATGCAACACCTCGTGAGACTTTCGTGCT
The DNA here is from genome assembly GCF_004010195.1 of Chiloscyllium plagiosum. Taxonomy (NCBI): domain Eukaryota; kingdom Metazoa; phylum Chordata; class Chondrichthyes; order Orectolobiformes; family Hemiscylliidae; genus Chiloscyllium; species Chiloscyllium plagiosum. Next base: position 88,951,839 of record NC_057712.1, on the reverse strand, counting down.
TAAATTTTCCACAGCTATCACATCCCAGAGTAGAAACCAGCTCCTAATCAAGTTTGAGGTTTCAATATGACTGTCAGGATTTACCAAGTTCCATTTACAGTGTTTTCAGAACATCTTTGGGTAGATTAAAGTTCTAACTTTAACACTGAACTCCTTTCCTTAATCTGTGTGACCTACAGCCACATGCCAGGTGACAGTATAACTGTGGTCTCCTGGTTACACATTGTATTCCACATCTGCAGGGCTTGCTACTTTTAAAAATTTCTCTAGATTGAGATAAAAACCTCTTTTTTAAACTATTTCTTGCCCACCACTTAATAGTCCATCATGAACGACGAGTATTTGTCACTGAGCTCTTACACGTCAATTGAGAAGCAGGCCAACCTCACCAGTACAGCTTCTTTTGCATGTTTCAATGTTATAAAAAGCAGCATTAAACTCGTAAGCCTTTGCTCTTGGTGTGAAGTCAAACACAGCAGGAGTTCAGATTCATGAATTATTGTGAAAGCAGCCCCAGTTTTCTGGTTTTTGGTGCAAAACATCTTCAAATTGAATTATTGAATTAGGTTTTAATGTCACATGTGCTCAAGAACAAAAATGTGGGAGTACAGTAAAAAGTGTACAAAGTCACCATTCTCCGGTGTCATCTTAGGTACAAAAACCTGAGTTTAAAAACAAGAGCCATCTTACATACAAAAATCAAAACAGCCATCGAAGATAGAAAAAACAGAATTTTTTTTAAAAAAGCAGAAAAGAGCCAAGAAGAAAAGGTTGAAATGCCCAGATCATAAAGTCTTATCTCTGTAAGGTAAGTGGACCTCCCTCCCCAAAGCCTCAAATTTTAGTGCTGCTGCCATCACTTAATACAGGCAAATGATAATGTTTAGTGGCAATTAAGCCAGTTCTGCTACTGAATTGTACATGAGGGTCAACATCTGCCCACAACTATCACTATGTATTTAGTGATATAAAAGTCTGCCATGAAACGATTGAGGCTACAACATACTGTACACCCAAGCTGCAATCACTGGATATGTTAGCATCAAATAGGAAGGCATGCTTTCACTGAGAAATGTATACTACTGATACTCCACCTCCACTGACTGCAGACATTTTCATGTTGGGACATGAATCAAGACTATTGACAATCGCTTGGTTCGAATTGATCAAATGCCACAAAAAAAGTTAAGAGATATGAAGAAATATGTAGGAGGTAGGTAACATCTGAGAAGCATTGGCATCAATTTAAGATTTGAGCATTTGACACAGTCCTGATAGGCACTCTGCCATTCTTATTATTGTCAGGGTCGAAACAGGAAGGATCTGTTATTTTAGTACAAAGTTTCTCTTTCCAGAAATATACGCTTTGAACCTCTTGTAGCAGCGTTATCATAAAGTGAGACTTTGTATGAAATCTTTAGTCACTTACGTGCTGACAGTTTTATGTTGGATACTGCTCCAACAATTTTCTGTTAGTGACAGGTGTATTTTGTACATTAGACAAGTATAAACAGGTGTTTAAAAATCAAAATCCATGTCTGTACCAGATGATTTGGCAAATAAATGTAATCACTTTTCTAATGGCCAATAGATTGGCATACCTAGGAAGAATACTTTATGTAGACGTCTTCATCAGACATTCAGCCACCAGATCAATACAAAACCTAATCCAGAAATAGATGGTACAGAAATGATAGGCAAGGCTGGAAATCGGAGGACCCAGCCCCAAATATGGCGCCAACCATTTTCTCAGGTGCAGAAATGGGATTGGGTCACATTTTGTGCATGTGCATTTATTGAAATCATTTGCCCACAGAATTCAAGAGCTGCCTTCACTCATATGTAGTTTTGTTTTCACAGATCTGCAACATGATGTCTACAGGTTAGACCCGGTTGGAGCAGCTCTGACCTTTGTTGATTGGTTTGGAAATCCAGAGTACGTTTTGGGAGAGTTCAGGTACTTCATTGTTAGGGCTTTAGGAATCCTTTGGAAAAGTTGGTATGATTGTGTCAAGCTCTACCAATATCCATTACAAATCCACCCAAACTGCCATAGTTACATTGATGACACATCCTCACACTCTGCTTTGGGAAGGACTCCATTCCATTCTCCTGGTTCTCCATCTCCATTGTATCTGTTCTAACAATATCATCTTCCAGAAGGTTTCCTCCCCACGTTAGTTGAAGAGGTCCTCAGCCGTGACCAGACCATTTCCTGCAATTTGCCCCCACCCCTTCCTCTCCCTCCAAAAACAGTGATAGGATTCCCTGTGTCTTCACTGTTCAATCATCCGCTTCTCCATTCACAGGATCATCCTTGGCCATTTCCACCAACTCAAGTAAGATGAAACCGCCAAACACATTTTCCCCTCCTCTCCACTGTCAGCATTCCACAGAGACATTTCTGTCTGGGACACTCTGCTCCACTCATTTAGGTATGACACGCCCTCATCATACTCTCCCTACATGGCAGCTTCCCATACAATCACAGAAGTCTCAACATTGTGAAGAAGGCGTTTGGTATACTTTCCTTTATTGGTCAGAGTATTGAGTACAGGAGTTGGGAGGTCATGTTGCGGCTGTTAGGCCACTGTTGGAATATTGTTGGAATATTGTGTGCAATTCTGGTCTCCTTCCTATTGGAAAGATGTTGTGAAACTTGAAAGGGTTCAGAAAAGGTTTACAAGGATGTTGCCGGGGTTGGAGGATTTGAGCTATCGGGCGAGGCTAAGCAGGCTGGGGCTGTTTTCCCTGGAGTGTCAGAGGTTGAGGGGTGACCTTACAGAGGTTTGCAAAATTGTGAGGGGCATGGAAAGGATAAACAGACAAAGTCTTTTCCCTGTGGTCGGGGAGCCCAAAACTAGAGGGCATAGGTTTAGGGTGAGAGAGGAAAGATATAAAAGAGACCTAAGGGGCAACTTTTTCACACAGAGGGTGATATGTGTATAGAATGAGCTGCCAGAAGAAGTGGTGGAGGCTGGAAGAACTGCAACATTTAAAAGGCATTTGGATGAGTATATGAAAAGGAAGGGTTTGGAGGGATATGGGCCAGGTGCTGGCAGGTGGGACTAGATTGGGTTGGGGTATTTTGTCGGCATGGACAGGTTGGACCGAAGAGTCTGTTTCCAGCTGTACATCTCTATGACTCTATAACTCTATTTGCCAATCTACCTCCTACCTCCTCACTATCGAAGGCTCCAAACAACTTAGAAATAGAGTAGCATTTTAGTTGTGTTTCTTCGATCCAGTTGATTATATTCAGTCCTCACAATGCAGTCTCCAGTACATTGGTGAGATCAAATACAGACTGGGGCTCACTTTGTGGCATACCTCTGCTCTTTCTGTAAGAATGACCCTGATCTTCCAGTTGCTTATAATTTCATATAAACCATCTTGCTAACATTTCTGTCCTAGGTCTGCTACAGTGTTCCATTGAGCTCTGGCTCAATGCAAACTGCAGATAAAACCCTGCATTTTCTGGTTAGGTACTTTATAGCTCCTAGCACTCAACTCTGAACCCAACAAGAGCATCATCTCTGTCATCCATTGTGATTACCACCCCTATCCCCACTTACTGTTTTATTTTTGTTTTGTTGGCTCTGTTCCTAGCAGAGTGAACACATTTTATCCTTTTCACACCTATCATTTGCACCTATTTTACATCTCTATCTCTCCTTTACCATCATTAGCGCTGAATTTGTGTTTTGTCCTGAGTATATTTAACATTTGTTCCACTTTATCCTCCTCACCCTCTGTTCAACAGCATAAAAACCATCAATAACCAGCCCCTTATAATTCTGAAAAAGAGTTATATTGGGCTCAAAAATGCCAAATCTGTTTCCCTCTCTACACATGCTGCCAGGCTTGTTGTGTTTCTCCAGCATTTTCAATTATAATTTCAGACTTTCAGTATTGCAGTATTTTGCTTTTATTCATCTATCAAGCTCATGAGAAATGTCAACAACTCAGTCAAAAGCAATTGTCAAATGTGACAAAGGACCTGAAGGAGAGGCAAGGAATGATTAAGGATGGTCAGCATCGTTTTGTGTGAGGGAAGTCGTGTCTCGCAAACTCGATTGTGTTTTTTAATGAGTTAACCAAAATGATTGCTATGGGCAGAGCGGTAGATGTTGTTTACTTCAACTTTAATAAAACCTTTGATAAGGTCCCATATGGTAGACTAATTAGTAAAGTTAGATCACATGGGATTCAGGGTGAGCTTGCCATTGGATACAAAACTGACTTTATGGTGGGAGACAGAGATGCTGGTGAAGGTGTGTCTTTCAGACTGGAGTCCTGTGACCAGCAGTGTTCGACAGGATTACTGCTGGATTCACTCTTGTTTGTCATTTATATAAATGACTTGGATGAGAATATTGGAGGCATGGTTAGTAGTGACACCAAAATTGGTGGTATAATGGACAGTGAAGAAGGTTATCGAAGATTACAATAAGCTCTTGATCAATTAGGTCAATGCGCTGAGGAGTGGCAAATGGAGTTTAATTTGGATAAGAGCATATTGCATTTGGAAAAACAAACAAGGGCAGGATTTATACAATTAATTGTAGGGGCTTGAATAATGTTGTAGAACACAGAGACCTATTCTTTGAAATTTACGTCACAGGTGGTTAAGGAGGTGTTTAGCGTGCTTGCCTTCATTGCTCAGACTTTTGAAATAGGAGTTGGGATATCATGTTGAGGATTGCACACAACATTGGTGAGGCATCTTCTGGAATATAGTGTGCAATTTCAGGTCACACCGTTATGAGAAGGATATTATTAAATTGGAGAGAGTTTACTAAAGATTTACCAGGATGTAACAGATAATGGAGGGTTTGAGTTATAAGAAGAGGTTGGATAGACTGGGACTTTATCCACTGAAACATAGGAGGTTGAGGAGTGAATAATTGAAGTTTATAAAATCATGAGGGACAAAGATAAGGTGAATTGCAACAGTCTTTTCCCTAAGGTGGGGAAGTTCAAAACCAGGAGGCATGTTTTTAAGATGAGTGGAGAAAGAACTCGAGGGGCAAGAGTGGTTCATGTGTACAATGAACTGCCAGAGGAATTGATAAATACAGGTACAGTTACAACATTTAAAAGACATTTGGATAAGTACATGAATACAAAGGTTTGGCATGAAAGGGCCAAATGCAGACAGGTGAGACTAGTTTAGTTTGGAAACATGGTCGCATGGACTAGTTGGACTGAAGGGTCTGATTCTGTGCTGTATGACTTTAAAATGAATTGTAAAAAGTGACAGAAATATCTGTCAAAAGCAATTGTCAAAAGAAAGTGTCAATGTGAGCCATAACAAATGTTAAAAATACCTATCAAAAGAACTTGTCAAAAGGAACTGGCAAATGTTCCAAAGCACTTTAAACTCCAGCCCTTTAAATCTTTGAGGGAAAATAAAAGCATAAAAGACTTTTTAAAAATCATTTCTATTTCACTTTGACTCTTGACATAAGCCTGAGGGTTGCCATTAATGGATTAATGCTTCACAGCTAACTTTCATTATCAATGTGGGGCGCCTACAATTTCGATTCCACTGACAGATTGACTTCTTTATAGACTCTTTAAAGTGGAATTATGAATTCAAATGTACATTGTTAGAAGTGATTATGTCGTTAAATTCAATGCTGCTTGTTACAAAGAATTATGCAGTTGAAAGAAGTTAAAAGGAGAAGCTTTTGTATAAATGACTGTTTTTGATAGTGCTATGATCAGCTATGGAGTTGTTCAGAGAGACACGAGTTTATTTGGACAGTGTGAGAGGTTAGGTAAGATTAGATTAGACTAGATTCCCTACAGTGTGGAAACAGGCCCTTCGGCCCAACTCTTCCACACCGACTGTCCAAAGAGCAACCCACCCAGGCCCACTCCCCATATTTACCTCTGACTAATGCACCCAACTCTATGAGCAATTTAGCATGACCAATTTACCTAACCTGCACATCCTTGGACTGTGGGAGGAAACCAGAGCACCTCGAGTTAACCCATGCACACGGGGAGAATGTGCAAACTCCACACAGTCACCCGAGGCTGGAATCAAACCCGGATCCCTGGCGCTGTGAGGCAGCAGTGCTAACCACAGAGCCACTGTGCTGCCCGTAAGTGAGTGATGTGGCATGGATTGGCATGGAGGGTATATGAGGTTAAGAGACCTTCTAAGGAATGGATTGACATGGATGGAATATGGAGAGTGTGTGAGAGTGGGGTTCTGGCTGGTGTGAGGTTTTCTGTTTGACCCCTTTTATGAGGAGAGGTTGTGTAAGTTGGGCCTTTACTCATTGGAGTTTAGCAGAATGGAGACAGCTTGATTGAAACACATCCGATTCTTACGAGCTTTAACAGGGTAGGTGCTGAGCTATTGCTTCCCCTTTGTGGAACTGCCTTAGACCAGATGGCATAATCTCAGAGTGAGAGGATGTCCAATTAATATAGAGATGAGAAATAATTTCATCTCTCAAAGGATTGTAAATTTGTGGAATCCCTTATCACAGAGGGCTGCAAAGGTTTCTCTGCATTTAGTGTATTTAAGGCTGTAAGAGACAGATTTTTAATCAGTTATGAACCAAGTGTTATCGTGAAAAGGCAGGAAAGTGGAGTTAAGGATCATGGAGTGGCCATGATCTCAGTAAACAATGGAACAGTCTCAGTGGGTCAAATAGCCTATTTCAGTTCTGTGTGTTATAATCTTACAGTGTAAAATAATCTTTGTGTTCATTTTTCTTTTTTCCCAGTTTACTAAGCAGATTTGGCTTTACAAAACATAAATATGAAGAAGACTTCAATTATTAAGTATCTAACTAAAATTTTATGTTTTATTTGTACTTCTTTTATTTTATTCACGTGTGCATCATTGGTTAGGGCAATATTTATTGCTCATTCTTCATGGTGATGAATTGCTTTCTTGAATTGCTGCAATCCTTATGTTATTTTGCATTCTAGTTGATGGTTTAATTATTTCACTCAAATATCTCCATCCTTTCAGTGAAATAAATGTGTGTGTGCTTGTTTAATAAATGCAATTACCCAGAAAAGACTATATAAGAAAACAAATTCTGCAAAATGACTGTACCAAACTTTTTGATTTTTACGTACATACAGAACATAGAACAATAAAGCGCAAAACAGGCCCTTGTGCCGACCTGTGAACTAATCTAAGCCCATCACCCTCACCATCATCATCCATGTGCTTATCGAAAGATTGTTTAGATCTCCCTAATGTGGCTGAGTTAACTACGTTGGCAGGAAGGGCATTCCACACCCTTACCACTCTCTGAATAAAGAACCTGCCTCTGACATCTGTCTTAAATTTGTCACCCCTCAGTTTGTAGCTATGTCCCCTCATTTAAAATGACATCATCATCCTAGGAAAAAGACTTCCATTGTCTACCTGATCTAATCCTCTGATCATCTTGTATGTCTCCGTCAAATCCCCTCTTAGCCTTCTTCTCTCCAATGAGAACAGATCCAAATCTCACAGCCTTTCCACATAAGACCTTCCCTCCAGACCAGGCAACAGCCTGGTAAATCTCCTCTGCACCTTTTCCAATGCTTCCACATCCTTCCTGTAATGGGGCGACCAGAACTGTACACAATATTAGAAGTGCGGCCGTACTAGCGTTTTGTACAGTTGCAGCATGACATTATGGCTCCAGAACTCAATCCCTCTCAATGAGACCTAACACACTGTATGCCTTCTTAACAACACTATCAACCTGGGTGACAACCTTCAGGCATCTATGTATATGGACACCAAGATCCCTCAGCACATCCACACTACCAAGAACCTTTCCATTGACCCAGTATTCTGCCATCCTGTTATTCTTACCAAAGTGAATCACTTCACATTTATCTGCATTGAACTCCATTTGCCACCTCTCAGCCCAATTCTGCAGTTTATCCAAGTCCCCCTGCAACATTCTTCCACGCTGTCCACTACTCCACCAACTTTAGTATCATATGCAAACTTACTAATCCACCCACCTATGCCTGCATCTAAGTCATTAATAAGAATGACAAACAGCAGTGGTCCCAAAACAGATCCTTGTGGCACACCACTAGTATTTGGACTCCAGGCTGAATATTATCCATCAACCATCACTCACTGCCTTCTTACAGAAAGCCAGTTTCTAATCCAAATTGCTAAATCACCATCAATCCCGTGCCTCTGCATTTTCTCCAATAGCATACCATGTGGAACCTTATCGAAGGTTTTACTGAAGTCCATGTATACTACATCAATTGCCCTACCCTCATCTATATGCTTAACTGTCTTCTCAAAAAACCCAATGAGGTTTATGAGATGTGACCTGCCCTTGATGAAATAATGTTGACCATCTGTAATCAAATTGTTGCTTGCTAGATGATTATAAATCCTATCTCTTATAATCCTTTCCAAAACTTTTACTTCAACAGATGTAAGACTCACTGATCTATAATAACCTGCGTCATCTCTACTGCCCTTCTTGAACAAGTGCACAACATTTGCAATCCTTCAGTCCTATGGTAGTAAGCCTGTAGACAATGATGGCTCAAAGATCATGGCCAAAGGCTCCAACACCTCCTCCCTAGCTTCCCAGAGAATCCTCGGATAAATCCCATCCAGCCCAGGGGACTTGTCTACTTTCACTCCTTTTAGAATTGATAACACCTCTTCCTAACTAACCTCAATCCTTTCTAATCTAATATCTCGGATATCATTCTTTTCCTCTACAATATTCTCCTTTTCCTGAGTGAAAACCAATGAGAAATATTCATTTAGCACCTCTCCGATCTCCACAGGGTCCACACACAACTTCCCACTTCTGTCTTCGACCGGCCCTATTCCTAACCTAGACATCCTTTTATTCCTCACATACCTATAGGAGGCTTTAGGGTTTTCCTTTACTCTACCTGCACCTTCCCGGCACCTTCCCCTGCAACCGCAGGAGGTGCAAGACTTGCGCCCACACCTCCCCCCTCACCTCCCTCCAAGGCCCCACAGGAAACTTCCATATCCGCCACAGATTCACCTGCACCTCCACACATATCATCTATTGCATCCTCTGCACCCGATGTGGCCTCCTCTATATTGGGGAGACAGGCCGCCTACTTGCGGAGCGTTTCAGAGAACACCTCTAGGACACCCGGACCAACCAACCCAACCACCCCATGGACCTCTCCGCCCCCACCCCCGTCTGACCTATCACCCTCACCTTGACCTCTTTCCACCTATCACATTTCCGATGCCCCTCCCCCAAGTCCCTCCTCCCTACCTTTTATCTTAGCCTGCTGGACAAACTTTCCTCATTCCTGAAGAAGGGCTTATGCCCGAAACGTCGATTCTCCTGTTCCCTGGAGGCTGCCTGACCTGCTGCGCTTTTCCAGCAACACATTTCCAGCTCTGATCTCCAGCATCTGCAGACCTCACTTTCTCCTCTACCTGCTAAAGACCTCTCTTTGCTCTTCTTAACTCTCTCTTTAAATCCTTCCTAGCTGATGTGTAATTCTCCATCGCCTCATCTGAACATCTTGTCTCATCGTCACATAAGCCTTCTTCTTCCACTTAAGAAGAGATGCAATTTCTATAGTAAACCACAGTTCCCTTACTTTATTGCTTCCTCGTTGCCTGACAAGGACCTACCCATCAAGGACAAGCAATATCTGTTCCTTAAACCAGCTCCACATTTCGATTGTCCCTATCCGCTGCATTTTGCTACCCCATTCTATGCATCTTAATTCTTGCCTAATTGCATTATAATTGTTTTTCCCCATCAATAACTCTTGCCCTGTGGCTCGTACCTATCCTGTTCCATCGCTAAACTAAATGTAACCAAATTATGGTCACTCTCTCCAAAGTGCTCACTACTACTAAATCAAATACCTGGCCTGGTTCATTACCAAGTACCAGATCCAGTGTGGCCTCCCCTCTTGTCGGCCTTTTGTCATACTGTGTCAGGAAACCCTCCTGTACACATTGGACAAAACTGATCCATCTGACGTACCAGAGTTCCCCAGTCAATGTTGGGGAAGTTGAAGTCCCCCATAATGACAACCTGTTCCTTTCACTCCTACCCAGAATCGTTTTGCTGATCCTCTCCTCCCCTTCCCTGCAGAGGCCTATAAAAACTCCCAGCAGTGTGACCTCTCCTCTCCTGTTTCTAACCTCAGTCCATACTACCTCAGTAGACGAGTCCTCATTAACAGTTCTTTCAGGCACCATTATACTGTCCTTGACTAACAAGACCACACCTCCCCCTTTTTTACCACCTTCCCTGTTCTTAATGAAAGATCTAACCCCTGCAACCTGCAACATCCATTCCTGACCCTGCTCTATCCATGTCTCCGAAATGGCCACAACATCGAAGTTCCAGGTACCTATCCAAGCTCACCTACCGTATTTTGGATACTTTTGACGTTGAAGACACACTTCAAACCAGCTTGCTGTCTACCAGCACATTCCTGTGACCATGAAATCCAGTCCATGCCCTCCCTACGCTCATCCTTCTGTGCACTAGAACCACACCTCAGGTTCCCATCCCCCTGCTGAGCTAGTTTAAACCATCTGAATAGCATCAGCTAATTTCCCACCCAGGATATTAGCACCCCCCTGGTTCAAGTGAAGACCGTCCTGTTTGTACATGTCCCACCTTCCCCAAAATGAGCCCCAATTATCCATGTACCTGAAACCCTCCCTCCTGCACCATCCCTGCAGCTACGTGTTTAGCTGATTTCTCTCCCTATTCCCTATCTCTCGCTATCACGTGGCACAGGTAACAAACCAAAGGTAACAACTCTGTTCTAGCAATGTATTTTTTGGAACAAAAATATATTTTTGGTAATAATCAATTATGGGTTTAAAATGTACCAACTGTTCTTCAGAAAACTATACATATTTCTAGCTATTCTTGATGAAGCACTTATGCCTGAAACGTTGACTCTCCTGCTCCTCGGATGCTGCCTGACCTGCTGTGCTTTTTCAGCGCCACACTTTTTGATTCTGATCTCCAGTATCTGCAGTCCTCACTTTCTATTTCTATAGCTACGTCATGGTGTTAATTCATGCTCACTTTTTTTTAATACAGTGAAGATTCTTACATCTGTGGAGCGTTATTTCTGTTTTAAGTCTGAAAGTTTTAAGTTGAAGTTTTATGATGACGGCATATGCTATGTATAATTACATCACCTTCCATTAGCAAGGAATACAATTGTATCCTAGGCTTATGGTAAAACTGCTGGATAGAGCCACTGGCTGCAATACATCAGTGAAAAATGACCAATATTATCACAAATACAAAGACAATGGAGAAACTGACAAGATTCTAGGAAACTTTGCAACCTAATAATAATTATATATGTTGGCATAGCTTATGTTGTACTTGTTGAAAGACTGGGTCAATCCAGCAAGAATCAGGAGAATTTTCTATCTTGGTGACTTGGCTGCATTGTGAAAACAATACGAGCAGATTCTTGTCTTAAACGAACCATAAATATTGAAGAATACATTGTGGAACCAAGCAAGGAACAAGTTAATTTACACAGAACAACTTGTAATGAGACTGACTTACTTAACAATCTCATAGTAAAGGCATGATCTAGTAAAGAGTAATCATAACATGATTGTAGAATTCTGTCTATTTGAGAGTGAGAATCTTGTGCCTGAGAGATTAGATTGGATTCCCTATGGTGTGGAAACAAGCCCTATGGCCCACCAAGTCCACACCGATCCTCCAAAGAGCAACCCACCCAGACCCATTCCCTTCCATTTACCCCTGCACCGAACACTAAGGGCAATTTAGCATGGCTAATTCTGCACATCTTTGGACTGTGGGAGGAAACGGAGCATCCGGAGGAAACCCACACAGACACGGGGAGAATGTGCAAACTCCACACAGACAGTTGTCCAAGGTGCTAACCACTGTGCCACCCCCACGGTAAGGTATGAAATAGACATCCCTAAGATAAACTGAAATACAAGTTATGCGGTAAGACAGTATAGAAGCAGCAGTCCACATTTCTACACATATTTCATAACTCTCAACCAAAATACATTCCTTTGAGACAGAGAGAGAAACCTATGAGAAGTCTGACCCATCCATGACTAACAAAGGGACATAAAAGATAACATTAAATTTAGAGAAAAGATGGAATGATGTCAAAATTAAGGGTAGGCCAGAAGATTTAGAAAATTCTAGAAATTGGCTAAAGATGACAAGAAATGGACAAAATAATTAGAGTATCAAAGCAAAATAATAAGAAATATAAAAACAGACAGAAAGCATTTTCACAAGTGGATAAATAAAGATCATAGAATCCCTACAATGTGGAAGCATCCATTAAGCCCATCAAGTCTACACCAACCCTCTGAAAAGCATCCGCATAACTCTGCATTTCACATGGCCAATCCACCTAACCTGCACATATTTGGACTGTGGAAAGAAACCCACACAGACACAAGGAGAATGTGCAAAGTCCACACAGATTGTCACCCAAAGGTGAAATTGAAACCAGGTCTCTGGTGCTGTGAGGCAGCAGTACTAACCACTGAGCCGCCCTATTGCTGAGAAAAGGTAAATTTTGTCAAAGCTTTCCATTTTCGCTCAGGTCAATTCACAAGAATTGTTCATTCAAAGGGAAAACAACATTTATATGAGAGTAGAGTACCTTTTTTTTGTAAAATGCGCTCTTATTGGCAGAGGAGTTGCAGGGGGAATGATGACTGACAAGTAACTGGCAAGCATGTCTAAATCCTAAATGGATAGGGTGACACTGACTGCTCAAGCATTATCCTGAGAAATTAATAGAGAATAGCTATTGCCTATTTTGTTGAGGTGAAACAGGCATTTTGTGTGCATATGTTTTGTCTGCCAAGAACAGGGACCTGTGTATTAATGTATGCAGTCAGAGATAATTTTCAGCAATACTGAAGATCTGTATTACAAATAGACTACCTGTATAAAAAAAGAGCAGCCAATTAAAGGATGAGGTTGTGGATAACAGGGAAATATATTAGCATGGATATAGGGTTAGTTAAAAACAGAAAATGGGGAGATCCAAGATGGCGGCAGTCGGCTTGGTCTGCTGTGATGGGCCTTTTGCCATATCTCTGGGCGAGGTGGACCTTTACCGCCCCCCTCCCCCCTTTTCAACCATCCAAAGGAGAAAAAAGTATTAATTTAAACTTACTGATTATTTGGAGCTGCTGAAATCCCGGGAGACACATTCAAGGCCAGGATGAAGACCGGTAAAGGAAAGGAGCCAAAAGGAGGATAGCAGACAGGGCACTCCCCTACTGCATCCGGGGTGCCTGCAGCTAGTACTCAGTCTCCCGGGAAGGCCCCTCAGGATCCAGCAGGACAGAACTACTTACTCTCAGAGTTTGCTAAACTCCGAGCATGGATTCAAGCAGCAATGGAGCCACTGTCAGCCATGCTAAAAAATCATGAGCAGGAAATGCAGCTTCTGGAACGAAGACTGGAGGCAGTGAAGGAAAGGACCGTGGCATCGGAGACTGTGGCGGAGGTCTCGGGAGGAAGGATCCGAATGCTGGAAGACCAGGTTCGGGTCCTTCAGGGTCAAGTCAATGATCTAGAAAATAAAAATAGAAGGAGAATCTTAAGATTGTGGGCCTGCCGGAACGTGAAGAAGGCAAAGACCTTGTTGGCTTCCTGCAGGAATGGCTCCCGAAGTTCCTGCAGTTGGAGATGGAGTCGGGCCTGGTAAGCGTGGAGCAGGCCCACCGGATCGCAACATGCAGGTGCAGGCCGGATCAGTGCCCCGCATGGTCCTAGTGCAGCTCCTGTATTATAAAGAAAAACAGTTAATGGCGGAAACAGCAAGAAGATTGGGAAGGAATTCACAAGTCTTAACGTATAAAGGCTCAAAGATCATGTTTTTTCAGGAGCCTTGGTCAAGAGGAGAAGGACATTTGATGATGTTAAAAAGAATTCAGGGACCTAAACATCCAATACTCCGTGAGGTACTCGGCCATGTTGCATTTCGCCCATGGGGAGATAATATATAACTTTGATTCCGCAGAAAAGGCAAAGGACTTTGTGAAGTCTCTGAAATGAAAGACTTGAGTTGAGTTGACAGGGGAAGGGGCATTATTGTGGACATTGGTTTGAGTTATTTTTTATTACCCCCCTTTCTATTTCCCTCTCCCCTGTTCTCTCTTCCTTTTGTTGTGATTGTTGATTGTACACGTGAGGCTTTGTTGTAAATTTGTAAAACTGGAAATATTTTATATATCGGTCAGCTGGGTATTATCTAGGTTTTTTTAATACTGTCTTTTTGATCCTATATTTGGGGTGACTATATTTGTGGCTAAGATGAGTGGGGGGAGATGGGTATCGTTGTTTCAGAATGTAAATAACAATTAGCCTAATTGATGCAATGGATAAATGAATGAATCTTGGGGTTTGCCATATGGTTATTGGAGGGGATTTTAATCGCCTAATAGATCCAGAGATTGTCAGGTTGCCAAAGGGCCTGGCAGGTACGTCCACGCAGTCGAAACAGTTGGTGGGCATGTGTGATGAGTTGGGACTAGTGGATGTGTGAAGGTATCTCCACCCTAAAGGAAGAGATTTCACATTCTATTCCAACCCGCACAAATGTCATACGCGAATTGATTTTTTTATATGCCAACTGATGGTCTGGACAGAATACTTGCATTTAAATAGGGAGTATAGCTGTCTCGAATTCTGCGCCATACATTTAGATATTAAAGCTAAGGGTAGTGGAGTGGATGCATGTCACTGGCACATGGTTTCATTTTCGTTAGGGGATAATAAATTTATTGAATATATCACAAGAGAATTCAGAACCTTTTGGGATATTAATTCAGGTACAGCTAGTAATCCGACAATGCTTTGGAAGGCCACGAAGGCATATTTACAAGGTCTGATTATTTCATATTCAACAATTAGAAAAAGGCAGAGGCAGGAGCAGCAGGGACTGCTGGAGGCCCCACTGAAGGTAGCTGAGAAAATAGATTATAATAAGTTGTCATTGGTTAAACTGCGGTGAGTCACAGCTCTCTGGGCTGCCTGCGACTCAATATACACACACAAGTGGCTAAAAATAAAAGAGGTCTCCTTTGCCAGACAAAGGCTGTTTGAATTCAGAGATAAGCCTGGTAAATATCTGGCTTATTTAACTAGGAGGAAAAAAAGCCTCCCAATCTATTACCTCTGTTAGGGAGAAGGCTGGTACGATTACCTGTGACTCGAAAAAGATCAATGCTAGGTCTAGGAAATATTTTGAAGAGCTATATCGGTCGGAGGGGAGTAAACACAGTACAATGGGAATGCAGTCCTTCTTTGAAAATCTGGATCTCCCAATGTGAGTAAGGAGCAGGCTTCCCTTCTGAATGCACCTCTAACAGTACAGGAAGTGCAGGAAGCAATAAGATATCTCCAAGGCGGCAAAGCATCGGGGCCAGATAGATTCCCAACTGAACTCTAAAAGGAATTCATAAACATATTAGTGGAACCACTTCTGGGGATGTACAAATATTCTTATACACAGGATTGTCTGCTGTCCGCTCTTGGGGAAGCTAATATCTCCCTTATTTTAAAGAAAGGGAAGGACCCCAAAGAATGTACTTCATATAGACCAATCTCGCTACTGAATGTACTTCATATAGACCAATCTCGCTACTGAATGCAGATCTTTAAATTTTATCAAAGTTGGAGAAGGTTTTGCCCCATATTATAAAAGAAGACCAGACAGGTTTTGATAAGGGCCGCAGTTCCTCTAACAATATTAGGAGAGTACTGAATACAGTACAGGTCTGTCAACAAAGATTGATTCCGGGGTTGGTGGTCTCCCTAGATGCAGAAAAAGCCATTGATTGGATAGAATGGCCATATCTATTTGAGGGTCTAGAGCGCTTTGGTTTGGGGGGATCCTTTGCCAGATGGGTAGCAGAACTGTATAATGATGGCAGTTATACAAATTGTGTTAAGTCAAACAATTTTAATATTAGACGAGGTAGTCGACAGGGGTGTCCTTTATAACCGCTGCTATTTACCTTGGCGATTGAACCATTAGCCGAAATTATCAGAAGGGACTCTGAAATAGTAGCGCCAAAGGTGGGGAATGGGGAAACATAAGGTTACCCTATATGTCGATGACATCATTTTATTCTCGGCCGATCCGGAGAAGTCTGTTCCCCGACTGATCCAAACAATTATTTCATATGGTAGTTTTTCAGGTTATAGGATCAATTTCACAAAATCGAAAGCTGTGCCAGTAGGGGGGTTAACGGAGGCGCCTAACTTGAAGGATGGAATACAATTCCCATTTAGATGGTCATCGAAAGGTTTTCTATATCTGGGAATTTTTATTACCCCTTCCTTCCACCAGCTGTCTAAGGCCAACTTTGTACAATTACTAGAGAGGATAAAGCAGGATTTGCAGCAATGGGAGGGATTACCGTTATCATGGCTGGGCCGAATAGCTCTGATCAAGATGAATGTCCTTCCCCGACCACTATATCCCATGAGAATGCTCCCATTGTTGTTACCTAGACAAGTATTATGGAGGATGAATGGTTGGATAGGGTCCTTTATTTGGTGCCATAGGTGTCCTCTAATTAAATTCACAAAATTACAGCTTTCGCAGGCTGAGGGAAGGGTGGATCTTCCGGATTTGAAGAGATACTAAGTAAGTGCTCTGTTAACATATGTTGGTGACTAGGTACGGGGGAATTCAGAGTCAATCTGGCTAGATATTGAAGCCTCAGAGTCGAGATGTCCTCTAATTAATTTATTATTTATGGACAAGATTAAATTATTGACCCAGCAATGCAATAGTCCAATAATCTTGAATACGGTGAAAGCCTGGAGGATAGTGAAGCAAGACGAGGCAATTGGTTTAAGACTTCGCAATTTACCCCGTTAGTAGGTGTGCAAGGATTTAAACCTGGGGCAATGGACTCTGGCTTTAAGACATGGGAGAACAAAGGAATTCTATGTTTGGGAGATTTATTCGAGGGAGAGGTCCTGATGTCATTTAGTCAGTTAAGTCAGAAATACGGACCGTCCAATAAGGACATTTTCAGATACCTCCAGATCAGGGACAGAGGAAGATCACACTCCTGGCCCAATGTTATCAATCAGATGTGGAGAAAAGGGTACTTCAGTGTAGGGTTACTCTTTCACTTAGTATTTTATATCATTTACAGAAAGGCCCTGCTCTGGGGGATATGGAAGGACTCTGTAAGATGTGGAACCGAGAGTTAGGACAGGACATTTCACTAGAGATATGGGAAGATATCTGGGGGAATGTAAGGAAAATTTCAGTATGTAACAGAGCACAGGCTATGTAATTGGAAACCTTACACAGGGCTCATATGGCAGTTTAAGCTAGTATTTATTTAATATGTTTGTAGTTTAGTTTTAATTAATTAGATATGTTTGCTTTGGTAGAATAGTGGGTTGTTCATTAACAAAGGTACTATGCTATGGCTTTGTTCTTTGTACTACTTTTTTTCTGTTTTGATGTTAGTCTTTTTCTTACATATAAGTGTTTTGTGAAAGATTTAAAGAAGCTTTTCAATAAAAAATACTTATTTAAAAACCAAGAAGCAAGGACTTAGGGTAAATAAATCATTTTCAGGTTTCCAGACTGTAACTAGTGGGGGCACCACAGGGGTAAGTGATAAAATGTATACTAACAACATGAATCAAAGAATTCCTACAGTGCAGATAGAAGCCATTCAGGCCATTGAGTCTGCACTGACCATCCAGAGAGCATCCCACTCAGATTTAAACCCCCTTACCCCATCCCTGTAACGCTACATTTCCCATGGCTAATCCACCCAGCCTACATATCCCTGGATGCTATAGGGTAATGCCCAAACTTTCTAACCTGCATTGGTTTGGCCTGTAGGGGAAACCAGAGAACCTGGCAGATAAGGAGAGAACATGGAGACTGCACACAGTTATCCAAGGTTGGAATCGAACTCAGGTCCTTGGCACTTTAAAGCAGCAGCGTTAGCCAGTGTGCCACCCTTAGAACATAGAACATAGAAGAATACAGCGCAGTACAGGCCCTTCGGCCCTCGATGTTGCGCCGATCCAAGCCCACCTAACCTACACTAGCCCACTATCCTCCATATGCCTATCCAATGCCCGTTTAAATGCCCATAATGAAGGAGAGTCCACCACTGCTCCTGGCAGGGCATTCCATGAACTCATGACTCGCTGAGTAAAGAACATACCCCTAACATCTGTCCTATACCTACCCCCCTTAATTTAAAGCTATGCCCCCTTGTAATAGCTGACTCCATACGTGGAAAAAGATTCTCACTGTCGACCCTATCTAAACCCCTAACCATCTT
>NC_057712.1:88904979-88930763 GCF_004010195.1 Chiloscyllium plagiosum | reverse complement strand
AACATTTAAACCCTGGGACCTGCAACAGCCAATCCTGTCCCTGTTCTAGCCATGTCTCCGTAATAGCCACAACATTGAAGTCCCAGGTACCAACCCACGCTTGCAAGTTCACCTACCTTATTTCGTATATTTCTTGCATTGACGTATACACACTTCAAGCCACTTTCCTGTTTACAGGCACTCTCCTTTGAAATTGATGCCATGTTCCTAACCTCCCTACACTCCAGGTCCTGCACCCTGAAGCTACAGTCTGGGTTCCCATGCCCCTGCAGAGTTAGTTTAAACCCCCCCCAAGAGCACTAGCAAACCTCCCACCAAGGATACTGGTGCCCCTCAGGTTCAGGTGCAGACCTTCCTGTTTATAGAGGTCCCCTTAGATGATGGCATAGAGTGTATTATAACCCGATTTGTGAAGATGACTAAAAACAAAAGAGGGAGTAAATAGACCACAAGATCGTAAGATCATACAAAATAGGAACAGGAGAAGGCTATTTGTCCCCTCGAATCTGTTCCACCATCCAGTAGGGCTGATCCAACATTCCTCATATTCACTTTCCTGCCCCTTCCCCATAATCCTTGATTCCCTAATGATCAAGAAGCTATCTACCTCAGCTTTAAATATACGCAAAGACTCTGCCCTCACTGTTCCCTGTGGCAAGGAGTTCCAAAGACTCTCAACCTTCAGAAACGAAATAACCACCATGAAGTTCCAGCACTTTGTTTCAGTTGAATCTTACTTTTGTGGCAAAGTGTAGGTTGTGATGAGTTTTCTGGAGAGTTTTATCATTGAAATGACTAGTGAAATTTCTCATTGCATCTTGCCAAATGAGCCTCATTGACTACCATCCGCACCCCATAGCATGACTGTAATCTGATTCCAACCCCATTGTGCAACTCACCATTCCTGAAACTGTGTGCCATGCCATGAATGTCTGCTAAAATACCAGCGTACCTGGCATTCAAGCCATATTTAAAAGGCTGCTGTGTACTTGGCACTCCCACACTGCCATTCTCAGTGACACAAGTTCAAGAACAACATTCCAAAGTTCTGGCTTCTGAAGGATTAGGAATAATGCCAGAGAGACAGATAGTGCTAAGTTAATGAAAATCCTCGAATTCTGTGATTAAGGATATGAGAATGCTTAATTCTGCAGGAGGACATTCTGAGGATGATTAAGATGTCTACACTCAACAACAAGTTGAAGCAAAGATCTTGCATACTTCAACACAGATGTAGCAGCAGACTGAGGGGAAAGATTTGTTTGAACAAAATGGCGATGAGCTGCATTCAAGTTCCAGGAAGGCAGGCCAACACCCACAGATTCAGGACGCTGGTCAAGAAGAAATTGCTGGCCTGAAAATCCAAGATGATCATGTGATTGCATCCTGCAGACGATGTTATCGGGCAATTACTGAGTTAGAAGGCAATGGTTATTCTGCAAAGGGAGTTCTAACAACTGGGTTTAACACAAAAAGTCTCCATGAATGACTTCCAAGAGACAAAAGTCCTTCAGCAGAGAGATGATTTACAAAAGATCAGAATCAAGAGGTCTCATGGCAACAATGTGCCACACTTCAAATTAGAAGTGGACATGTCTGAAACGATTGTAAGATTTCAGACTATCTGTATAAGAACTCAGGCACATTAGAAATTGGTGCAGGAGTAGGCCTTTTGGTTCTTCCTTCAAGCCTACCCACCATTTAACAAGATCATGGCTAATTTGCCCCAGGCTTCAACTCCTCTTTCATGCCAACTCCATCATAGCCCTCGTTTCACAATATTTCAAAGATCTATCCATCTCCTCTTTAAATACTCTCAGTGACCTAGTGTCCAACAAATCACTACCCTCAGTCGATTGTAAATTAAAAACCCATCTTGTTCACTGTTGTCCTTAGCTGGTCTGGCTGACATGTGACTGCAAACCCACAGCATCACAAGTTGACTCTTCATTGTTCTCTGGGCAATTTGGGAAGGGCAATAAATGCTGGTCTAAGCAGAGATGTCCACATCCAATAATTCCTTTGTCGTTCTGATTTTTAATTGAGCCTGGAGTTGCTCATAATCCATAATCTTATTTATGTTATTGGTACTCACATAAACCATGGCGGATGTGGGTACTGCAGATGCTGGAGATCAGAGTCAAGAATAGATTGGTGCTGGAAAAGCAGAGCAGATCAGGCAGCATCCGAGGAGCAGGAAAAATTGAAATTTTGGGCAAAAGCCCTTCATCGGGAATGAGGCCTCATTCCTGATGAAGGGCTTTTGCCTGAAACGTCGGTTTCTCCTGTTCTTCAGATGCTGCCTGACCTGCTGTGCTTTTCCAGTACCACTCTATTCTTGACTCGCATAAATCATGACAATTGGATCCTTCCTGTCCCTCTCCAAGTTACTCTTCAGATTAAAAGAGATATCCTGAACCTTTGTACCAGATAGGCACTGATTGCAGGGAAGGTGAATGAACTGACTGCAGCACCACTGTCTGGAGCCTCAGTGAGTGAAGGATGGTGTGGTTAGGGGCTTCTTTTATATCTTTATCCTTGGGATGTGGGTGTCACCGCTTATTGCTCATCCCTAATTGCCCAGAAAGCAGTCAAGAGTCAACCACATTGCTGTGGGTCTGTACTCACATGTAGGCCACTTAGGTGAGGGGATGGTAGATTTTCTTCTCTGATGGATAGGAGTGAATCAGATGGATTTTTACAATATTGACAGTGGTTACATGTGAAATTATCTCAACATCACCACCCCTCTCTTTTGTTTTTCTACAGAGAATAATATCTACTTCCCCAACCACACAATCCTAATTACTGCAAGATTTCTCCTCACCCCACTATCCCTCACTCACTGAGGCCCTAGACAGTGGTATTGTGGTCAGGTCATTCACCTTCCCTGCAATCAGTGCCCTCATCCACACCAGGAGCAATAACCGAATAACTATTAGAGAAGGAATCATGTCTGAGGCTCCTACGAAAGCTAAATTTTCGTTCCCCATACCTGCTTCATTTGCACTTGTCTCTTACTGTCCCTGACCATGGACCATTAATCTCAGCAGTATGACTGCTTCCTGAAAGACAGTGTTCAGGTACGTTTCTCCCTTCCTAATGTGTTGCAACGTCTGCAGCTTGGATTCATCAACTCCAATTTGAAATCCCCCGAGCAGCCAAGACTTGGTGTACAGCCCTACCTGCAACACATCACCTGCCCAGCCATTTCCATTCTGATTAATTCATTCACTTGAATGCTAAATATTTTAAAAGTGAAATTTGAAACCATACTCTTTGGCTCCTTTGTCAAACAAAGGAGAAATCAAAGTAATATCCAGCAAACACACTCTATTTTCCTGCTCTGATTTTGTTGGGGATGGGGTGCAGCTTAATGCAATCTGATAATAGCACACAGTTCTGGATGGAGAATGAGGAGTCTTGCTTCAGATCTTGATGGAGTCAGTCATGTCACTTCTGGTCCCTGATGGTCTTTGCAATTCTTTCTCATCAGCCAAAGTCACTTGCACCTATTGCTTTCATGCAATAAGCTACATTGTTGTGTTGAGACTCACTAAATGTTCATCCTCAGCAACAATTAAACAAACAAATTTTTAGACAAAAGTCCAGAAAGGAGGATTGCTGGCAGCACTTTACTCCCAGCCACAAGTTGCCATGGTGGCTGATTCATAGACAAATGACTGCAAGAGTGTTACCAACTGAGCCACAGCTGACACTGTTCAATTAAAATTAAAGCAAGGTTATAGTTATTGCTTTAATATTGCTAACCTCATACTATACCTGGCCATTTTGTCATGGAGATCAGTTGAATAAAGAGGCCTGATGGGCCCTCACAATTCAGAGAGAAAACAATCTCCAATTCAAATACAGACACAAAGAAGAAAATACTTTAAAGGTTCTTCTACAAATCCAACTATCCTCAGACCACACACTCCAAAATAAACCACTTTCACTGCTGTCATCTGATCAGGGTAGCAGTTTTGCCTCTTTTATTTCATTCTAAGTTACCCTTGGTGAAATGGGAACACAAGTCATGGGATTTGGGAATTCCAAAGTCATTCATCCTCATTATAACTTTGCTAATGAGCTCCCAGCTGCATTTGCAAGCGCACACAAATAGAAAGACCCAGAATGCTTCACAAACTACAGCACATACATTGCAGGTTGTAAAACTAGTAAAATGAGTCCTGTCTCAAAATTGTCAGCACGGTCGGCTGCTTTTAATTCAGAAACTTGCCAAAAAGATTTGTAATTTCAGGATCCAAGTTTCTATACATGTATAACCCATTAATTTGATCCAAGGAAGTTACATTTGCTAACTCTTTCAGTTTCTCTTTCATTTTTCTTTTACATCATATTAAAGAAAAGAATGTCTATACATAGAAGCCTGATTAAAGACAATGCATTTTGATTTTGGGGAACAATGAAATTGGGTCTGGTAAGTGTATAATTTTAAAGATGTACATTATCCAGAGTGTCAACTTGAAGAGCAAATCTTCCTGAAAAGGAACGAAAATTGTTATGATCTTGCTAACTTCTCCTTTGCATAAGAGTAAGAATATTCCAACAGAGTACATTCTTACCTGTATCACTCGAATCCTCATCTAACTTGCTTTTTCAAAAATGGCAGCTAAATCTTACCTTAGGTTGTATTGCTGCAAAGTAATTGGATTATCTCATCTGGTCCAGGTTCAAAGTCACACAACACCAGGTTATTGTCCAACAGGCGTTTTTGGAAGTGCAAGCTTTCGGACCACCACTCCTTTGTCAGGAAGATCGTTGGACTATAATCTGGTGTCATGTGATTTTTAACTTTGTCCATCTCAGTCCAACACGGGCATCTCCACATCATCTGGTCCAGGCATTGCTAAATATAAGCTGTTGGAAGGTATTGAACTGACAATAGGATGTATCAGTACAGAAGATATAACGTGCTGATATCAACAATAATTTGTTCTATTCATTTATTGATTGCTCTTAATACCATCGCTATTTAGTTTCATTGGCACTACAAAAGGCAAGAAAATCTTAGCACATTTCAAACAATAGCATAAACTGAAAGCTGAACTAAGATAGCATATAGCATAAATACCACGCCACTAAAGCTGACCAGGCACAAACAAAGCAGAAGACTGCTATAAGGATGCAGTAAATGTTTGTCTGCTATTACCACCAACAATGGGTCCTCACAGGGCCAGCAACCCGGGTTCGATTCTAGCCTCAGGCGACTGTCTGTGTGGAGTTTGCACATTCTCCCCTTGTCTGCGTGGGTTTCCTGAGAGTTATACAGTCAGTTCTGCTGTAACGTGTGCTTCTTCAATGCAAATTGGCTTTAATGCGATTGAAGAATTTAGACCATTATTTGTAGAATGCAAACTTTCTTTGCCAGTATTGGCTATAATGCAATTCTGGCCCCATTATTTTAAATGGCATGGCTATTACATGATTTTCTTATAACGCGAGATAGCACAGGAACTATCGCATTATTTCAAAATTGACTGTACTCTCTATCGTTTCCTGTCACAGTCTATTTATTGTCTCCTATAGTAAGATTTTCCCACTTGTCTTGTCTTTAGTCATTGACTTATCGCATCTTTCAAAACTTGATCTTGACAAGTGGAAAAATCTTGACAAGTGGGAAAATCTTACTATAGGAGACAATAAATAGACTGTGACAGGAAGCGATAGAGAGTACAGTCAATTTTGAAATAATGCGATAGTTCCTGCGCTATCTTGCGTTATAAGAAAATCACATAATAGCCATGCCATTTAAAATAATGGGGCCAGAATTGCATTATAACCAATACTGGCAAAGAAAGTTTGCATTCTACAAATAATGGTCTAAATTCTTCAATCGCATTAAAGCCAATTTACGTTGAAGAAGCACACGTTACAGCAGAACTGACTGTATAAGTCTGACAGTAAGTTAATAGATAAGGCATGTGATGACAAAAATTAAAGGGAAAAGCTGAAGGCTCTATATCTGAATAAGTGACCAGTCAAAATATAGCAGATGAACAGATTACACAAACGGTAAAAGGACATTATGACAACAATTACAGACACTTGGCTATAGAATGACATAGTTGAAAAATGTGGGCCAGGCAGCTTCCTTAAAAACGGGCTAATGCCCGAAACGTCGATTCTCCTGCTCCTCGGATGCTGCCTGGCCTGCTGTGTTTTTCCAGCACCACATTTTTCAACTCTGGTCCTCCAGCATCTGCAGTCCTCACTTTCTCCTATAGAATGACATAGATTAGCAGCTGAAAATTGAAGGGGTCTTTGCAAACGTTCATGGGATATGGGCATTGCTGGCTAGGCCAACATTTATTGTCCAGCCCTAGCTGTCTTATAAAAGATAGTGTCTTCTTATACCCTTATAGTGCTTAGACATAGATTTGAATACAGGAGCAGAGCTATCTTGCTGCAATTTTACTTGGCCATGGTGAGAGCATACCAAGGATATTGTACGCAGTTTTCATCTCCATATCTGAGAAAGGATGTTCTGGTTTTGGAGGGAGAGCTAGGCACGGTTTGCTAAACAGATTTCTGAAAATGCAACACTGACCTGAGAATGTGGATTGGTTAGGACTATATTCACTAGAACTTTGAAGAGTGAGGGGAGACATCATAGAAACCTATAAAATTCTAACAAGACTAGACAGGATAAATGCCGGAAGGATGTTGCAGATGATCGGGTGTCTAGACCAGGAGTTACACTTTAAGGAGGTGGAGCAGGCCATTTAAGACTGAGATGGGAAAATACATCTTCACCCAGACAGTGGTGTCTCTGTGGAATTCATTGCCACAGAACATTGTTGAGGTTAAAACATTTAATATTTTCAAGAGGAGTTAAATATAGTTCTTAGGACTCAAGGGATCAAACAGTTTAGAGAGAAAGTAGCAACAGGGTACTGAGTTAGATGATCAACCATGAACAAATTGAATGGCAAAGTAGGCTTACCAGTCTGAATGGCCTATTCCCGCTCCTTTTCTTCAAGTTTCTAGTTCAATATCTGGTCAATGAACATCTCCAGGATGTTGGTTGTGGAGATTCAACAATGGTCATGCCATTGAACATCAATGGGTGATGGCTATATTCTTTCATAGTGAAGATGGTTATTGTCTGGCACGTGTCTGGTGCGCCTGTTACTTGCCAGTTATCATCCCAAACCTGAATGTTGTCCAGGTCTTGCTGCAAATGGACAGAGCCTGCTTTAGTAGCTGAGGAGTTACAAATGGTGCTGAACATTGTGCAGTCATCAGTGAGTGTTCCCACTCATGACCTCATGATGGAGGAAAGATTTTCAATGAAGGAGATGATGATGCTTGAGCCTAGGACTCTTCCCTCAGGAACATCTATGAAAAGTCATTGGACGTGTGGCCTCCAATAATTACAACCATCTTCCTTCGTGTGAAGTAAAACACCAGCCAGCAGAGAGGTTTCCCCGGTTCTCATTCACTCTTGCTTTATTTGGGCTCCTTGATGCCAAACATTGTCAAATGCAACCTTGATGTCAAGGTCAATCACTGATGTTCAGCTCTTTTATCCATGTTTGGACCAAGATTCTAATGAGGTCAGGAGTTCAGTGGCCATGGTAGAATACAAGCTGTGGATTACTGAGCATGTTATTCCTTTGCAATGCTTTATAGCATCGTCTATTGTATAAATGAACCCACAGAATCATAGAAAATAAATGCAGAAGTAGACCATTCAGCCCTTCAAGCCTGTACCACCATTCAATATGATCATTGTTGATCATGCAATCTCAATATCTTCCTCCCACATTCTCTTCATACTCCTTGATCCCTTTAGCTACAAGAGCCACATCCAGCTCCCTCTTGAATATATCTAACAAACTGGCCCCAACAATTTTCTGTGGTAGAGAATTCCACAGGTTCACAACTCTTTTGAGTGAAGAAATTCTTTATCGTCTCAGTCCTAAATGGCTTATCCCTTATTTATAGATTATGGCATAGATACAGACTGGCTTGTACCTTTAAGCCAATTACATGACATCACAACATGTGACTTTCCACTAAAAATGTACCCACCTCACCTTCAGTCACTGTTTTTGTAACATCAGTGGAGAGTCTTTGGTCAGTTAGACATGTGTTTGTAATATACAGTAACATCTGTAAGCACAGAAGACTTCCAACATGTACAAGTCTGAGCATTTTAGTCATATCAATAGTGTTATAAAAGAAATTAAAGACATTCTGGCTCAACAAGAATGCAATTCTTTCTAGTATACATTATGTGGATGAAAATACAGAAAACCACAAAGTACATCACTGTGGATGAGCCTTTCCCCCACTTGGCTGATAATTGAGAGTAGGTTGAAAATGTGGTAGTTGGTAGGTTGGATTTGTTCTGCTTTCTGTGGGCAGGAAATACCTGAGTAATTTTCCACAGTTATAACTGCAATGGAAGAGCTTGGCGATGTGCATGAATAGTTCTAGAACATGACTTCAGTACTACTGCTGCCAAGGGCCATAGCTTTTACAGAATCCAGTGTCTTAGTTCTTTGATAGCACATGAAGTGAATCAAATTGGTTGAAGATGTTAATCTGTGAAGCTGGGTACTGATGTTCATTTTGCCTCTGGAATGGTGAATTACCTGATGGTTCAACACATATGTTATCTGTCAGAACAGAAGCAGCCAGACGTGGATAACACGGTATTGAAAGATCTAACAGATGTTTATTATTGGTGACTATTATAGATTATCACTACATTCACAAATACAAATGTTTATGGGCTAATATTAGGGTATTTGGTTACAGCAGTTAGCAATGCTTCTAGTAGCATGTCACACTTCAAATGATCCCAGTTAAGACGGTATCAATGATACAATGATAATATGATGAACATGTCTGTTAAAGTATAAGCCTGTAAGACCATATGATGTGGGAGCAGCAGTAGACCATTCAACCCATCGAGTCTGCTCCACCTTTCAATGGCTGGATTGATAATCCTTAATTCAACTTTCCTGCCTTTTTCCCCATAACCGTTGATCCCCTTAATGATTAAAAGTCTGTCTACCTCAGCCTTGAACGTACTTACCCACCCAGCTTTGACAGCCCTATCTGGTAAAGAATTCCACAGATTCACCACCTACGGAGGGAAGGTACACTTTCTGTCTAAAATGGGCGATCTTAGTCTGAAATCATGCCTTTTGGGTCTAGACTCTCCTGCAAGGGAGAACAACCTTTCTGTATCTGCACTATCAAATCCTCTTGTATATTTCAATAAGGTTGCCTCTTGTTCTTATAAACTCTAGTGAGGATGGGCCCAATCTATTCAACATCTCATAAAACCTCTCCTACCATACTCAGTGTCAGCCCAGTCAACCTTCTCTGGACCGCCTCAAATGCTACTATATCTTTCCTCACAAAGGGATCCAAAACTGTTCACAATGTCCCAGCCGAGATCTGACTAGTGCCTTGTATTGTTTTAGCTACACATTGTATCATTTCAAAGTTTATTGACATGCTGATCATGAGGCTTAGTACAACAATGACCTCAGGAGAGTCTAAGATGTATCAACAAATCCACACTACTGGTTGAGAACAGATACAAATATGTCAGCCTCGTCCTTTGCACAAATGTGCTGGGTTCACCCATTATTGAGGATGGAGATATTTATGTAGCCTCCTTCCCCTCTGAGTTGTTTAATTGTCCACCACCAGTCAGGACTGCAATGCTTTAATGTGATCTGTTGGCTGTGGGGTCTGTCAGCCTCTGTCTATTGCATACAGCTTCCGCTGTTTCACATGCAAGGAGCTCTGTACTAGAACATCACCAGTATGCCTTGTATCCCCTCGGCACTCTTGGTTGAACCAAGACAAAGCTGAACCATTTACATCTATCTTCAGCCAGTAGTGCTGAGTCAACAATCCATCTCATTTTTCTCTGGATTTCCTGGGTCATTAGTAATGGAAGAGTTGAAGCTATGTGCTGAGAGATGAGATTACAGATTGCTGTTTAATACAATTCTACTGCTGCTGATGGCCCACAGCATCTCATGGGTCCCGAGTCTTAAGTTGGGACATCTGTTCATGGATGGTCTCATGAAGCCACACATGATGGTGGAGGATATCCTTAATGTGAAGATTGAACTTTGTTTGCAGAGTAATTGTAGTACATGACATTTAGGAGTGATAGGAAGCTCAAAAAAAAGGGTTGGCTCTGTTAATTAATTATGATATTAACCCAACACAGGATGATGAAGAAAGTTCAGAAAACCAGAATATAGAAATGGCTTAGGTCAAGATGTGAAATAATAAGTATAAGGAATCATTTGTGGAATTGATTTGCAGGCCCCTGAACAGTGACTACACCATATGATGGAGTGCAAAGAAATTAGACCAAAGAACATGTTTCCCTGTTGTATTACTCTATGTCTCTATAAATAATGGGAGCTTATGAAGAAAGATATGGTGATAATCATGAATATTTTTCTACATACAGACTGGAAAAATCAAAAGGGCAAAAGTAACCAAGTTGAGGAATTCATATAATGTTTGCAGGATAGTTTCTTAGAACAGCACATTTTGAAGCCAACTCCAGAGCAAGCTATATGAGACTTGGCATGGTGCAACACACAAGAGCAATACTGACCAAGTAATATCAACTATAATATGATTGAATTTTACATTCAGTTGTGAGAGAAGTTTGCATCAAAGATTATCATTGCAAATTTAAATTAGGGCAAATATAAATGCATGAAAGGGCATTGCAAAAATAAAAGTAATATTTCAGAATGCACAAAACAGATTTATTCCATCAAGTAAGAAAGTTTTCAAGGGGAGGACTTAGCATTTGCTGTTGATGAAAAATGTTAAAAATAGCATCAAATTTAAAGACAAAGCATACACAAAAACAAGTTACAGGCAGCTAACAGAATCCCTAAAAGTACGAAATAAAAAAGCAAAGAATGAGTAAAAGGTTAATCAGGTGGTATGATAGAATATATCTGTTTATAATCTTCACTGAATTTTTGTTTTATTCATTCACAGGATGAGGGCATTACTGGCTAGGTCAGCATTTACTTCCCATCTCTAATTGGCCATGGGGCAGTTAAGAGTCAATCATATTGCTGTAGGTCTGGAGTGACATGTAGGCCAAACCAGGTAAGTTTCCTTCCCTAAAGAGCATTAGTGAACCAGGTGGGTTTTTTTCTTGGTAATCCTGGTAATGGTCAGCTTTAAATTCCTAATTCCAGATATTTATTGAATTCAGTTTTCAGTCGAATTCAAGTTCTACTATCTGCCATGATGGGCAATTGTTCATTTCAGCATGACCCTTTGCACTATTTAGCTGTTTTTAATGTGAATATATCTTTTTTTTTCATAGAAATAATGGAGAGATTTATTAGATGGAATAACTCCAATGATCTTTATCATCCAACCACTTTTCACATCATTTATTAACAGTATTTGCATGTTGATACATTGAATACTTCCTCTTTTTGTTTATATTATACATGGTGTTTCACATAAATTCACTGTATGGCTGAGGAAATACTGTCATCTAGTGGAGATATTCAGATTATAATAGTTGAGTTTCTATTGTGATATATAAAGATAGGTCAATTGGATCTACTACAGGTGAACACAATAATATTGAATTCTTTCCAAGACTAACATAAACAGCAGTTTAAGTTATAATGTACGATGCAAAGTAGAAATCAAGGCACAGATAATGATTATTCATAGAACTTTGAAGTTTATGAGGCAATTCAAAAGAACACAATTCCGAATCACGTTGTAGCTAGGGTCATACTTACTTGAATTTCGCATGCAATGTGAGTTGGAAGATAGTCTGCATTACTTTGATACAATGGTTATCACTTTGTATTTGATACCTCCATAGTTTTTATTATTGCACAAGAATTATGAATTGGGAGGTAATGTTTCTCAGCCACTAGAGATTTAGTGAGATCATGACAGCAATTGATGGGGATTTCACGCATTGAGACTCAATATCATCCTGTGGCCCAGCAGCACTCTTTGCTGCAGCCAGAGCTTTTACTCCCTTCTTCCTGCTAGGATTGCAGGTAGCAGAACTTATCCAGTAGCTGCAAGAGAATGCAGTCAAGGTGTTGTATGTAGACTGCCCCTCCTTCCACTAGGATTCCCTTCTGTTGGCCTACTGCTGTTGCTACCTGGGTCACCACATGGAAAGAGGCAGCTGGCTCCAAGCTATGCCATCTTACAAAGCCCATAGTGCACCAAGAGAAGAATTGTCAGTCTTGAGCCTACCTGCATGGTTCCTGATAGTTTTCCTGGACGTGGATGACCGAGTGAAACTGGTGTCCATTTTGTAGACAGCATCTTGGAGCTCCTGCTGGACAGGGTGTTGTCGAGGATAGTACTTCCTTTTCCCCACAGGACCAGCAGCAGATGCCACCACATCAGACTATGCCAGCCTGGGCTGAGGTTGCCAATGAGGTGAAAGCAGTCTCAGCCATCTTGAGGGAATGCATATCATTGTCGGAAAAGAAATGGTTTGCAATCTCTACCTTTCCGTTCCACCAGCAAAAGTGCCATTATTTTCTGTCACTCCTTCTATCTGTGCAATTTTTCCCACCTCCCACCAGGTCTCATGTTCCAGACACTTCCTAATGCCAACAGCATCTTCCTTCATTCACTGTTACCCACTCCAACCCCCAACACCACTAACCCTGCATGCCGTCTGCACTGTTTACTCACTCGCCTGGGACACCTCCCTACCTCCCCCAAAAGTAAAAGCTGTACCATTCACTTTAATCTCCTTTCATGCATGCCTCTCTCTCATTGCAAAAGGAAAACAGCCAAGGGCAGAATGACTCAAAACGAATGATGAGCTGCCCAACATTTAGATCCTTACCCTTTATGTTGGCAGCATCCTGACTCAGACCAACCTGAGTAGCTGACTAACCACTTCCAAGGTCCTGGACCGATATCTGAGACTGCCCTTGACTTGCAGTGTTGGGTTCTTCTGAGCGAAGGCTACCCCACATGAGTTGATTGATGACTACTGACAATCACGATAAACCCTGCCTTTTTGTCTGTATTAAATAGGGGGCTGAGGGGGGAAAACCATAGAAAGACAATGCAAAACACGGATCCTGTGAGCACCGAGTTAGGGACAGAGTGAGTGGGGTGTTATGACAATGAACAAACAGCCGGATGATACAGCCAGATTTAATTCATAAATTGGGTGTGTGTTGAGGACCAGGCAACGTCCTCGCTACAGTATTACAATGATCATTGCCAGAGAAGCCAAAATGCAATGGCGTATTGTAAGTGAATTGGAGATGTGTCATGAGGGTTTTTAGAGTTTGGCTCATGCCAAATACCAATGTCCATGGATGTGGGATGAATGTGGTTGGTGCCCATGCAGCATGCCCTGAGATGTTGATACCTAGCGCACAACACAAAGGAAATTTCTATTGGTTTCGCCTGGTACCTGCTCAGGGTATGATGCTGAGTTTTCTCAAAGTCTCACTTGTTTGGCAAGATAGAAAGCTGAATATTATTGATGTGAATTATGGCACTAATTAGGAATTTAACAAGCAATAATCCCTCTTAATTGGGAACTCACTGCTGCCCAATGAGAAATTGCCATGCTGTTTGTTAAAACCATTAAAGATGTAGCAAGGTGTCCCTAAAGTCAAGGTCAATTCTGATTCTCGTCTGATTCTGCCATCAGTTGAAACTTTATTGCTGGAACAGCACAGCAGGTCAGGCAGCGGAACGAAGGTGAGACCTCTGCTGAGGACTGATCTTTCATCCTCAGAGAGGGGCAAGTCTGGAGTTGCCATCAATCTCATCATAGCCCAATTTTTGATTCCGCCCATATCTGCAGTACCAGAGCTCTGCAATCAGATTTTATTCACTGAGAAACATACCATTATGTTCTTCTCCACTGAATATTTATAACTTCCAGTGAATATCTTAACCTGCAGTACTCCACAGTGTGAAAATACTCAAGGTTGAACTTAATGCCCTCCCTCAGAATGAGATTGATGATGGGAGAATGACGGAGGCGGACCCTGCCTCTTTCACATCTCTGCCTTGATCTCATTTGTAATGAGAAGGCTTATAGATTGCCTCCCCACTGCCAATTGAGACACATAAATCGGTAATTAATGCTAATACCAGCCCCTCAAACCACCACTGCTCGTTGAATACCAATAGCAGGTAGGGGATACACCATAGCTGCAGATGTGACTCTTGGCGGTGTTGCTTGTAGTCTTCTGTGGAATAGGTCCCCCATTCAAAGTCACTGTTCCTGATCAAGGCACATGGCTCAAAGAGGGGAGTGGGGAGACCACCTAAAGTCAATCACTGCTTCTGCTGCAGTTCCTTTCCTTCCTTCACTGCCCCCAGACTGTCATCTTTCACCTGTGATCTAGGCCCCTTTGTAATCCTGGGTCCTGCAGCTATCACCAGTTCTCCAGTAGTGCTTGGAAGCAATGCACAACTGTCGACTCTCAGGGGCTGGCAACACTTAGGAGTGGGAGTTTAAACTCAGGCTGATTGATTCAGGCTATCCCTAAAGAAGATGACATTGGCTTCTCTCTCCAGGTAGCACATGAGACTTCCATTATCTCCATGAAACACTGCCCTTACTGTGAAGCAAAGTAGTAAGAGGAATTTATGTGTTTTTTTTTGTATGATGGATTCTCACCATAGTCACCCTGGTGAAAAATACATAAGAAAAATCTATCATCATCATCTTGCTTTTAGACTAGAATCTAAAGGAGCAGACTGGTCTGTGTGGTAAATGAAACCACTTAGTTCTGTAGCCAGGAAGGCTCTTGTCTTTATCACGGTGTAATATATTGCAAGTTAATAGTCTTGCTATCAAACAAGTTGCATTAGTATGATAGATGTTATTACTGAAACTATGAGGGAGACCTCAATTTTAGTCTGTCTCCTTTAATATCCAGAGGTGTTACCCCACCAATTTCAATGCTTTTCTACAGGAAACCTTGAAGAAATTTATTTTTAAGTTAATAGCAGAAATGATTGGTTTGCTTTTCTAATGATTTGGAAACAAGGTAATGTCAGAACTCAGGAGTGCTCTTTGAACAATGCAATCCTGTAAAACTATTTTCAATAGTTTAATTTGCATTGTCTATTAACAACTTGGATAATATAGAAAGGCAAATGATTAAATTTGTTGGTGACACAAAGGTAGATGGCTTTATAGGCAGTGTAGATGATAGCATAAAATGATGAAGGGAAATTGATAGACGAAGTGAATGAGTAAAACTGTGGCAGATGGTGTTCAACATAAGCAAGTGTGAGGTTATCCATTTTGGGCAGAAGAAGGATAGATGAGGGAATTTCTAGAGGGTATGAAGTTAAATACAGTGGATGTCCAAAGGGACATTTGGGATTCAGGCGCATAGTTTCTTAAAATGTCACGACAGGGTGCAGAAAATAATCAATAGACTGGGACTGCCATAGTGTTAAGGTGTTTCGATGGAGAGGGATTTGTTATGTATGTACAAGAAAATTTTCTGATTCAGTATGTGAAGGCACCAACTACAGAAGGTGCAAAATTTGACCTACTGTTGGGACATAAGGCAGAGTAGCTGACTGAGGTGTCAGTGAATGAGCACTTTGGGCCAGTGACCATAATTCTATTAGTTTTAAAATAGCGATGGAAAAGGATAGATCAGATCTAAAAGTTGAAGTTCTAAATTGGAGAGAGGCTAATTTTGACGGTATTAGACAAGAACTTTAAAAAGCTGATTGGGGACAAATGTTCGCAGGTAAAGGGACGGCTGGAAAATGGGAAGCCTTCAGAAATGAGATAACAAGAATCCAGAGACAGTATATTCCTGTTATGGTGAAAGGAAAGGCTGGTAGGTGTAGGGAATACTGGATGACTTGAGAAATTGAGGGTTTGGTTAAGAAAAAGAAGGAAGCATATGTCAGGTATAGACAGGATAGATCAAGTGAATCTTTAGAATAGTATAAAGACAGGAGGAATATACTTAAGAGGGAAATCAGGAGGGCAAAAAGGGAACATGAGATAGCTTTGGTAAATACGATTAAGAAAAAACCAAAGGGTTTTTACAAATACATTAAGAACAAAAGGGTAACTAGGGAGAGCATAGGGCCCCTCAAAGATCAGCTAGGTGGCCTTTGTGTGTAGCTGCAGGAGATGGGGGAGATATTAAACAAATATTTTGCATCAGTGTTTACTGTGGAAAAGGATATGGAAGATATAGAATGTAGGGAAATAAATGGTGCCAGCTTGAAAAATGTCCATATTACAGAGGAGGAAGTCCTGGATGTCTTGAAATGCATAAAGATGGATAAATCCCCAGGATCTGATCAGGTATACCCTAGAACTCTGTGGGAAGCCAGGGAAATGATTGCTGGGCCCTTTGCTGATATATTTGTATCATCAATAGTTACAGGTGAGGTGCCGGAAGACTAGAGGTTGGTTAACGTGGTACCACTATTTAAGAAAGGTGGTAAGGACAAGCCAGGGAACTATAGACCGGTGAGCTTGACGTTAGTGATGGGCAAGTTGTTGGAGATAATCCTGAGGGACAGAATTTACATGTAGTTGGAAAGGCAAGGACTGATTAGGCATGGTGGCACAGTGGCTAGCACTGCTGTCTCACAGAGCCAGTGACCTGGGTTCAATTCCCGCCTCAGGCAACTGTCTGTGTGCAGTTTGCACATTCTCCCTATGTCTGTGTGAGTTTCCTCTGGGTGCTCTGGTTTCCTTCCACAGTCCAAAAAATGTGCAGGTCAAGTGAATTGGCCTTGCTAAATTGCTCATGGTGTTAGGTGTAGGGGAATGGATCTGGGTGGGTTGCTCTTCGGAGGGTTGATGTGGACATTTGGGCCAAAGGGCCTGTTTCCACACTGTAAGTAATCTAATCTAATCTAATAGTCAACATGGCTTTGTGTGTGGGAAATCATGTCTCACAAACATGATTGAGCTTTTTGAAGAAGTAACAAAGAGGACTGTTGAGGACAGAGTGGTGGACGTGATCCATATGGACATATGCATTCGACAAGGTTCCCCATGGGAGACTGGTTAGCAAGGTTAAGTCTCATGGAATATAGAGAGAATTTGGATACAGAACTGGTTTGAACATAGAAGACAGAGGATGGTGGTGGAGGGTTGTTTTTCAGACTGGAGGCCTGAGACCATTAGAGTGCCACAAAGATCGGTGCTGGGTCCACTACTTTTCATAATTTTTATAAATGATTTGGATGTGAACATAAGAGGTATAGTTAGTAAGTTTGCAGATGACACAAAAATTAGAGGTGTAGTGAACAGGGAAGACAGTTACCTCAGATTACAATGGGTTCTTGACCAGATGGGCCAATGGACTGAGAAGTGGCAGATGGAGTTTAATTCAGATAAATGCAAGGTGTTGCGTTTTGAGAAAGCAAATCTTAGCAAGACTTATACACTCAATGGTGAGGTCCTAGGGAGTGTTGCTGAACAAAGAGACCTTGGAGTGCAGATTCATAGCTCCTTGAAAGTAAAGTCGCAGGTAGATAGGATAGTGAAGAAGGCGTTTGGTATGCTTCCTTTATTGATCAGAGCATTGAGTACAGGAGTTGGGAGTCATGTTGCAGCTGTGCAGGATGTTGGTTCGGCTACTTTTGGAATATTGTGTGCAATTCTGGTCTCCGTCCTATAGGAAGGATGTTGTGAAACTTTAAAGGGTTCAGTAAAGAGTTACAAGGATATTGCCAGGGTTGGAGGATTTGAGCTATAGGGATAGGTTGAACAGGCTAGGACTGTTTTCCATCGAGTGTCAGAGCCTGAGGGGTGACCTTATAGAGTTCTATAAAATCATGAGGGGTATGGATAGGGTAAAGAATCTTTTGCCTGAGGTGGGGGAGTCCAGAACTAGAGGACATAGGTTTAGGATGCGAGAGGAAAGATATAAAAGAGACCTAAGGGGAAATGTTTTCACTCAGAGGCTGGTGCATGTATGGAATGAGCTGCCAGAGGAAGTGGTGGAGGCTAGTACAATTGCAACATTTAAAAGGCATCTAGATGGGTATATGAATAGGAAGGGTTTGGAGGGATATGGGCCGGGTGCTGGCAGGTGGGACTAGATTGGGTTGGGATATCTGGTCGGCATGGACAGGTTGGACCGAAGGGTCTGTTTCCATGCTGTACATCTCTATGACTCTATGACTCTAAAAAGACTAATTGAATGATGACCTTTATACCGCGAGAACTGGAGTACAAGGATGCAGAAGTTATACTGCAGTTATACAAAACCCTCATTCGACCCCACTTGGTGTACGGGAAGCAAATCACCATATCTTAGGAAGGGTATATTGGCCTTGGAGGGTGTACAGCGTACGCTTACAAAAATGATACTGGAACTTCAGGGGTTAAGTTATGAGGAGTGATTCAGCCTGCTGCCTTTCAAATTTAGAAGGTTAAGGGAAAATCCATTTGAAACCTTCAAAATACTATCAGGACAACACAGGGAAGTTAAAGATAATAAATTTTCACTGACTGGGGATTCTAGAACTAGGGAATGTATTCTGAGAATTCGGGCCAGTCTGTTCAGGAGAGATGTTAGGAAACACTTCTTCACACGAAAGGTGGTAGCTGTTTTGAACTCTCTTCCACAAACGGCAATGGATGCTGGATCAGTTGTTAATTCAAAACCTGCGATAGATAATTTTCGTTAAGCAAAGGTATTAAGGGAAATGAGCCAAATGCAGATATATAGAGTGCGGTCCCGCCCATGATAGAACTGAATAGTGGAACAGGCTTAAGGGGCTGGATGACCTACTCCTGTTCCTATGTTCCAACTTGCATAGAGCAACCAGACAGAGAAAGAGATTGCATGGATAAAAACTAAGGTAGGTGTTGACGTAGAGATACTGCAGAAGAGAGACTAGCAACAGCTTGCATTGATATCACAATTTTAATGTAAAAATAAACCTCCCAAAATATTTCTCATGTAGAAAACTAAAATTTCAAACTGGTTCCTACATAGTGAGAGTGTTGAATCAAGATTCAGTTGTAAAGATTGTTTTTTAAAAGCCTTTTAAAGGTGGAGAGAGAAAGAAAATACAGAGACGGACCTATGACAAAAAAAAAAGCCCTTTTCCCAGTGGGGAGATAATAGAGAGAAAAACCATATCCCACCAAAGGTTAGATCGAGATGATGGAGAGATTTGAGTAGAGTTTTCAAAGACAGTTTGGCCAGCAATGTGAAGGAATTTGGAAATAAGGGCAATTTATATTAATTGTCATATGGCACAGAATAAGAAACAGCTATATGTACTCTGACAATATTTTTGAACAGAGTGGCGAGGAGAGAGGGCGGAGAGAAGCGAGGGCTGCTGGGTAGGTAAGTTTTTCCCATTTAAAAGGGACTTACCTTAAGAGTCGGGCCTCCATTTTGAAGAGTGGAAAGGAGAGAGGGTGGAGAGAAGTGGGGGCTGCCGGGTAGGTAAGTATACTGTTTTGTATACTGCCGGTGAGGTCGGCCTACCAGTGGAAACCATAGTTGTCAGGTCACTGGCACTGAGCCTGACACTGTGGCTCAGAAAGGAAGGGGGGAGAATAGAAAAGCACTCGTGGTAGGGGACTCAATAGTTAGACGGATGGACAGGAGAGTTTGTGGTCAGGAATGCAAATCCCAGAAGGTATGTTGTCCCCCCGGTGCCAGAGTCTGGGATGTTGCCAATCGGGTTTACAGGATTCTGAAAGGGGAGGGTGAGCAGCCAGAAATCATGGTACGTGTTGGCACCAATGATATAGCCAGAAAAGGGATTGAGGATTTGAAAAGTGACTACAGAGAGCTAGATTGGAAGCTGAAGAGCAGGACGAGTAGAGTAGTGATCTCAGGTTTGCTACCGGTGCCACGAGATTGTGAGGTGAGGAATAGGTAGCGAGTGCATCTTAACATGCGGCTGCGCAGCTGGTGCAGGAGGAAGGCCTTCAGACATTTAGAGCATTGGGATGCCTTCTGGGGAAGGTGGGACTTGTACATGAAGGACATGTTGCACCTGAACTGGAGGGGCACAAATGTCCTGGGTGGGAGATTTGCTCAAGTGGTTCGGGAGGGTTTAAACTAGTTTGGCAAGGGAGTGGGAACCAGAGCTACACATCTGAGAGAGGGGTAGTTGTAGATGGGGTAGTGACAGGATGTAGTGAATTTATCGGGAAGGTTTTTCATGTGAAGAAACAAAGGGATCAGTTAAAGTGTATCTGCTTTAATGCAAGGAGAGTGAGAAAGAAGAGTGATGAACTTAGAGCATGTTGTGGCCATAACAGAGATGTGGGTTTCATAGGGGCAGGAATGATTCCAGGGTTTAGAACGTTTAAAAAGAGCTGGGATGGTGGAAAAAGAGGAGGGGGTGTATCATTCCTAGTCAGAGAGTGCATCACAGCTACAGAAATGAAGGTTGTTGAGGAAGGTTTGTCTACTGATTCAGTATGGGTGGAAGTTAAGAACAGCAAAGGAGCAGCCACCTCACTGGGGGTTTTCTACAGACCATCTAATAGCAGTGGGGAGATCGAAGTATTCATATGCTGGCAAATTTTGGGAAAATGCAGATGTAGCAGAGTTGTTTTTATGGATGACTTCAAGGTTCCCAATGTTGACTGGGACCTCCTTAGTGCAGATTGTTTGGATGGAGCCGTTTTTGTCAGGTGTGTTCAAGAGGGTTTCCTTACCCAGTATGTACACAGGCCAACAAGGGGAGAGACCATTAGAATCTGGTGCTCAGCAATGAGTCAGGACAGGTATCAGATCTCACTCTGGTGTCAGTAACCATAACTACCTCACATTTACCATAGCCATCAAGAGGGAAAGGAGCAGTTACCCTGTGATGATATTTAATTGGGGAAAAGGAAATTATGATGCTATCAGACAGGAGTTTTGGAAGTACAGACTGGGAGCAATTGTTCCACAGAAAGGGCACAACAGACATGTGGAGACTGTTTAAGAAGCAATTGCTGCAAGTGATGCATAAATTTGTTCTCTGAGACAGGTAAGAAGGGGTAAAGATTAAGGAACCTTGGATGGCGAGAACAGAGGAGCTTCTTGTCAAAAGGAAGAAGGCAGCTTACGTAAGGTGGAGGAGGCAAGGATCTAGCACAGCTTTAGAGGATTACACCCTTACTAGAAAGAAGTTCAAAAACGGACTGAGGACAGCCAGGAGGGGACACGAAAAAGGCTTGGCAGGAAGGATTAGGGAGAACCCAAAAGCATTTTACTCAAACGTAAGGAATAAGAGGATGATCAGGGAGAAGGTAGGGCCGATCAGGGATAGCATAGTGAACTTGTGCGTGCAGTCTCAGCAGGTAGGGGAAGCCCTAAATGAGTTTTTTTGCTTCTGTTTTCACGAAGGAAAGGGACTTTGTTGTGAATGAGAACTTTGAGGAGCTGTGATATAGGCTTGACCAGATCAAGATTGATGAAGTTGATGTGCTGGAAATTTTAGCAAACATTAAGATCGATTAGCCCCCAGGACCAGACCAGATTTATCCTAGGCTGCTTCAGGAAGCGAGAAAGGAGGTTGCTAAGCTGCTGGCAAAGATCTTTGCTCCCTCACTCTCCACGGGAGTCATACCAGAGGATTGGATGGATTGAATGTTGTTCCCTTTTTTCAAGAAGAGGAATAATGAAATCCCTGGCAATTATAGACCAGTCAGTCTTACATCTGTGGTCAGCAAGGTTTTGGAAAGAATTCTGAGGGATAGGATTTATGACTATTTGGAAAAGCATAGTGTGATTAAAGGCAGTCATGTCGCTTTGTGAGGGGCAGGTCATGCCTCACAAATCTTATTAAGTTATTTGAGGAGCTGACAAGACAGGTCGACGAAGGTCGAGCAGTGGATATGGTGTATATGGACTTCAGCAAGGCATTAGATAAGCTTCCCCACAGTAGGCTCATTCATAAAGTCAGGAGGTATGGGATGCAGGGAGATTTGGCTGCCTGGATTCAGAATTGGTTGGCTGACAGAAGGCAGAGTGTGGCTATAGATGGAAAGTATTCTGCCTGGAGGTCAGTGTTGAGTGGGTCCCATAGGGCTCTGTTCTTGGGCCTCTGCTCTTTGTAGTTTTTATAAATGACTTGGATGAAGAGGTTGAGGGGTCGGTTGGTAAATTTGTTGATGACACAAAGGTTGGAAGTATTGTTGGTAGTATCGAGAGCTATTTCAGGCTACAGCACAACATAAACAGGATGCAGGGCTGGGCTGAGAAATGGCAGATGGAGTTCAACCTGAATAAATGCAAATCAATGCATTTTAGAAGGTTGAACTTGAATGCTGAACATAGGATTAAAGACAGGATTCTTGGCAGTGTGAAGGAACAGCGGGATCTTGGCGTTCAAGTGAATAGATCCCTCAAAGTTGTCACCCAAGTGGATAGGGTTATCAAGAAAGAATATGGTGTTTTGGCTTTCATTAACAGGGGGATTGAGTTTAAGAGTCACGAGGTTTTGCTGCAGCTTTAGAAAACTCTGGTGTGTGTAAGCAACTAGGCAGGCACTAAACAATCAAACACAGAGAGTGTGCGAGCAGCTTCAGATACAATCTGGTCCCATCCATGAGCTGAGGCATGTCCCTAATTGCAGAGTGTCTTGGTGGCAGCATTTGAATTCTGCAATGCAAGGCTGTGCTTTCAGAGTGCCCTGCCAGTGTAACGGGGAGCTACCATGATGATCATGAGAATTTGGCAAATTCCTAATGCCAAGGTCAGTAGATGCAATTGGCGTATATATTGGAGTTTAGGTACAACTCTTAAGTTTTACAATTTACTAACATACAATACAGAGTCTTACAGAGCTCTTCATGAAATGAACTATGACAAGATTTGTGGCAGAAGTCCAGCAAAGCTGATTTGAATGTCAGGAACATCTTACATCATTTTTAATACTTTGCACAAGTTGTGTGACAGGTTTCTCACAAAACAGTGGTGAGTCACCAATTAAGGAAAATTATTCCTTGCTAAACACCTTGCTGATGATCCAACTCACCTTATCAATATTCAAGCTTTCTAAATTATCAAGCTCAGCAAGCAAGTAGATGTCGAGAAAACTCAACATTGAAACCAGGATGGATACCTGCCAGAGTCAGCTTGTTCCAAATGATCTCATTTCACATTTGATCAAACTGTGGCTCAGGGCATAATCCACAGGCAACAGCCGCACACATTTCTCACACTGGCATCAGGAATTTACCAACCCTTCATTGTACCTCCCCGATACATTGGCAAGGCACTCTGAAAGCACAGATGTCCTTTGCAGAGTACAACAGCAGCTAGAATTCAAAGGCTGCAGCTGAGACACTCCACACACTGGTACCCAGTTCATGATTGGGACCAGACGACATCTCAGGACTGCTTGCACGCTCTCTTCGTGCTTGATCATTTAATGTCTATCTCCTGTTTGCACAATCCATGCCTTGCCGTGTCAGTTAGTGCAATCATACAAACTTGACTAGTCTGCAATCATCAGTCAAAGGGTTAGACATCTTGCTGTATGACAGTATGATACATCAATCTCGCAGTTGTATCATGTATCAGCAGGTTGCATAGCAAACATACTGCATGTGCAGCAAGCAGGCAGCCTTCTCTCAAATCTTTAGGGGGATTGTCCTCACTGAAGTCCGCAGCAGTACCCATTAGTTAGGGGGTGCCAGTACAGTAGGTCAAGACCAGCCTCTGATATCAGTCCAGAAGATTGACCAAAGTCAGGTGTCCAGTTGGGGATGATATAGTTCAGGGGGGCTCATGCCTGTGGAGTCCAGGGAGTGAGTCACAGTCTGTCCTGCGGCTTAATGGCTGAGACTCCGGGCCTAGGGCTAAGGTAATTGGGGTAAGTACAGACATCTGTCAGGGGCCTGGGGACATCTTGTCCAGAGCTTTCCACTGGGTCATTAAAGGGGGTGGATATTGTCAGCCTGTTGGCTCAT
This sequence comes from Chiloscyllium plagiosum, assembly GCF_004010195.1. Taxonomy (NCBI): domain Eukaryota; kingdom Metazoa; phylum Chordata; class Chondrichthyes; order Orectolobiformes; family Hemiscylliidae; genus Chiloscyllium; species Chiloscyllium plagiosum. The sequence goes on along the minus strand of NC_057712.1, from coordinate 88,906,825 downwards.
GCACAGAAAATAAATGGAAAGGCTGTTGGTGTGCTGATGGGGTGGCTGGAAGATATTGGTGCTGGAAGGCATGGATGGCGATTGCAATAGGCATGAGAGTCAGCAAATTGGCCACATCTAGCACTGGCACAACCCTGGTCTGGTGGCTTGGCCTCCTCTGCCTCTTCGTTGGGAAGTGTATTGGCCTTGTTTGCACATCCCCTCAACTAGGTCCTCCAGCTGCCTATTACTGAATCACAATGGCACCTTCCCCTTTTCCAACAACTTCCGGAAACATTCTTGAGTGAGCAGGGTCAACATCAGAATATCCAGGCTTACCTGGGTGCAGGCTTTTAAAGCTGTTTGTTAACAGCTCAATCAACCTCTGGATCACTCTGTCCACATATTTAGTATTACAGTGGTGGAAAGGACGATGGATGAGGACTTGCCATCTGAGGTAGTTTGGGCTGAGGTTAGGAATAGGAAAGGTGAGGTCACCCTGTTAGGAGTCTTTTACAGGCCTCCTAATAGTCCTAGAATCATTGAAGAAAGGATAGGGAAGGTGATTCAGGAGATGAGTGACAGTAATAGGGTGGTTGTTATGGGGGACTTTAACTTTCCTGATATTGATTGGGAAAGCTATAGCTCAAGTTCGATAGATGGGTCAGTGTTTGTTCAATGTGTGCAGGAGAGTTTCCTGACACAATATGTAGACAGGCCAACAAGAGGAGAGGCCATACTGGATTTGGTTCTGGGTAACGAACCAGGCCAGGTGTTAGAATTAGAGGTAGGTGAGCACTTTGGGGATAGTGACCATAATTCGGTGATTTTTACTCTCATGATGGAGAGGGATAAGTGTGTACTACAAGGCAAGAGTTATAGCTGGGGTCAGGGAAATTATGATGCGGTGAGGCATGACTTAGGATATGTGGCTTGGAAAAGTAGACTCCAAGGCAAGAGTGTAAATGATATGTGGAACTTGTCCAAGGGGCAACTATTGAGTGTCCTTGATAATTATGTACCGGTCAGGCAGGTAGGAAAGGGTCGTGCGAGGGAGCCGTGGTTTAATAAGGAATTGGAATCCCTTGTTAAATGGAAGAGGGCGGCCTATCTCAAGATGAGACGTGAAGGTTCAATTGGGGCGATTGAGAGTTATAGGGTAGCCAGGAAGGACCTGAAGAGAGAGCTAAAAGCAGCAAGGAGGGGACATGAAAGGTCCTTAGTAGATAGGATTAGGCAAAACCCTAAGGCTTTCTATAGGTATGTCAGGAATAAAACAATGAGGGTAGGAATAGGTCCAGTCAAGGATAGTAGGGGGAAGTTGCGTGTGGAGGCGGAAGAGATTGGGGAGACACTGAATGAATACTTTTCTTCAGTATTCACTCAGGAACAGGGCATTGTTGGCGGTGAGAATACTGAGGCACAAATAAGTAGAATGGATGGCTTTGAGGTATGTACAGAAAAGGTGTTGGAAATCCTGGAAAAGGTGAAAATAGATAAGTCCCCTGGGCCTGATGGCATTTATCCTAGGATTCTCTGGGAAGCAAGGGAGGAGATTGCAGAGCCATTGGCCTTGATTTTTATATCCTCTTTGTCTACAGGAGTAGTGCCAGAAGACTGGAGGATAGCAAATGTGGTTCCCTTGTTCAAAAAGGGGAGTAGGGATAACCCTAGTAACTATAGGCCGGTGAGCCTCACTTCTGTTGTCGGCAAAGTCTTAGAGAGAATTGTAAGGGATAGGATTTATGAACATCTGGATAGGAATAATGTGATCAAGGATAGTCAGCATGGTTTTGTGAAGGGCAGGTCGTGCCTCACAAACCTTATTGAATTCTTTGAAAAGGTGACGAAGGAGGATGATGAGGGG
>NC_057712.1:88860250-88904906 GCF_004010195.1 Chiloscyllium plagiosum | reverse complement strand
CCCTAGTAACTATAGGTCGGTGAGTCTCACTTCTGTTGTGGGCAAAGTCTTAGAGAGAATTGTAAGGGATAGGATTTATGCACATCTGGATAGGAATAATGTGATCAAGGATAGTCAGCATGGTTTTGTGAAGGGCAGGTCGTGCCTCACAAACCTTATTGAATTCTTTGAAAAGGTGACGAAGGAGGTTGATGAGGGGATAGCGGTAGATGTGGTATATATGGATTTTAGTAAGGCGTTTGATAAGGTTCCCCATGGTAGGCTACTGCAGAAAATATGGAGATATGGCATTGAGGGTGAGTTGGAGGTTTGGATTAGGATTTGGCTGGCTGGAAGAAGACAGAGGGTAGTAGTTGATGGCAAAGTTTCTTCATGGAGTGCCGTCACTAGCGGTGTTCCGCAAGGATCTGTTTTGGGACCATTGCTGTTTGTCATTTTTATAAATGACCTGGAAGAGGGGTTAGAAGGTTGGGTGAGCAAGTTTGCGGATGATACGAAAGTCGGAGGAGTTGTTGACAGTGAGGAAGGATGTGGCAGGTTACAGCAGGATATAGAGAAGCTGCAGAGCTGGGCAGAAAGGTGGCAAATGGAATTCAATGTAGCTAAGTGTGAGGTGATTCACTTTGGGAAGAATAACAAAAAGATGGGGTTCTGGGCTAATGGTCGGATACTTGGTAGTGTGGATGAGCAGAGGGATCTTGGTGTCCATGTACACAGATCTCTGAAAGTTGCCACCCAGGTAAATAGTGCGGTGAGGAAGGCATATGGCGTACTGGCTTTTATTGGTAGAGGAATTGAGTTCCGGAGTCCTGAGGTCATGATGCAGTTGTATAAGACTCTGGTGCGGCCGCATCTGGAATATTGTGTGCAGTTTTGGTTGCCATACTATAGGAAGGATGTGGAGGCACTGGAACGGGTGCAGAGGAGGTTTACCAGGATGTTGCCTGGTATGGAAGGAAGATCGTATGAGGATAGACTGAGACACTTGGGGCTGTTTTCATTAGAGAAAAGAAGGTTTAGGGGTGACTTGATTGAGGTGTACAAGATGATTAGGGGGTTAGATAGGGTTGACAGTGTGAACCTTTTCCCGCGTATGGAGTCGGGTATTACAAGGGGGCATAGCTTTAAATTAAGGGGGGGTAGATATAGGACTGAAGTTAGGGGTAGGTTCTTCACTCAGCGAGTCGTAAGTTCATGGAATGCCCTGCCAGTAGCAGTGGTGGACTCTCCCTCTTTATGGGCATGAAAGCGGGCATTGGATAGGTATATGGAGGATAGTGGGTTAGTATAGGTTAGGTGGGCTTGGATCGGCGCAACATCGAGGGCCAAAGGGCCTGTACTGCGCTGTATTCTTCTATGTTCTATGTTCTATATAACATGTTGTCCCAGACAAGCAGATGGGAGTGGGCTACACTTTTCACACACGTTTTTTAAAAGTACAGGAAGGAAGGAGGTGCACCTCTCTCTCTGTTGTGATGCACTTTGTGCATCAGAGCCTTCCTCAGAAGACCCAGAACCTACCCTTCCTTCTCCTCGCAGAGGCTTTAAAACCCTCTCTCCCCCTCATTTCCCCCATTCGAAGCTTCCGTGCCCAAATCCCTGACTTACCTGGGATCTGGGTTCCATTGGGCCTTCATTTTGGAACTACTTATAGTAATGGCAGTGCCCATTACAAACTCTGACCACTCTGGGACTTACTCAAGAGTGTTGACTTCTGAAGGGCACTGAACCGCAGAAATCCTACTCTACACCGAACGTGCTCACCCACAGCGCAGTGCAAGACTTTCTTGGCCTGTCAGTTGACCTCCAACTTCCTTTCTGGGAGAAGGGTGAAGGAGGTAGTGAGCTACTCTATGAACTTTAAGTGGAAACTTTGAACCTAAGCTGTCCAGCAGGCAAGGCCAGTTTAGCCACATGTGTGACAGCCCACCTGACTCAACTTGCAATGGACTATAAAATTGTGCGGTTATGAAAGCAGCAGTCAATCTGATACCAGCAATTCCTCTCAAGACATTTTATAACATAGTCCACATTTAAATAGTCAACAGGTTAGATAGAGAAATAAAAAAGAGGGAATTGAAGATTATTTAAGAGGGAGAGAAAGAAAAAAAAACAAGTGAGAGACAATAAAATAAGATGACATTTTTTGGGAATATTAAGCAGCAATTTTTTTTTAATGTGTTTAAGCTGTTAACTTTCCGGCCTGAGCAAAATAAATGATGTTGCTGGAGCACAAACCACATAATGAGAAGAGTATTTGTTCTGACTATCTGCATTAGCATTTCAGATGCAGTAGTGTAAAACTCATAGGGAACTTGAGGCTTTTGTGAAGCAAACAGCAGACTAATACTAATTTCTCAGCAACTTGTGGTGATACACAGTGCACAGTGGTTTGTTCCTTGTGACAGGTTCCTCGGTGATTTACATATGTAAGAATGTTGTGCACACTAAACTCGAAAACTAAACATCAAAATAGTGAAGGCCATTACCCATCTGGGATGGTATAAAAATCTGGAATTCTCTTTTCTGGAAGGTTGTGTTTGCTAGATCAAGATTGGTCAAAACTAGGAGCAACATATTTTATTATTTAATGTTGTCAAGGGACATTAATTATGTTTGGTCATTAAGTTAAGATATAGATCAGCCAGGGAGAAAGTGAGGACTGCAGATGCTGGAGATCAGAGTCGGGACTGTGATGCGGGAAAAGCACAGCAGGTCAGGCAGCATCCGAGGAGCAGGAGAATCAATGTTTCGGGCATAAGCCCTTCATCAGGAATGAGGCTTGTGGGTCAGGGCTGAGAGACAAAGGGAGGGGGTTTGGGGTTGGGGGAATTTAGCTGAGAAAGCAATAGGTGGATGAAGGGGAGGGAGAAGGTGATAGGTCACAGGGGGGTGATAGATCATAGATCAGCCATGATCTGGTTATAGGCAGAACTGACAAAACAGAATGAATAGCCAATACTCCTGTTTTTTGAGAAATGAAAATGTCAGCTTGTGAGTTTAAAGAAACTAATTTCAATAAGAAATGAACAAAATTGCAAGTCAGATCACAAATGATTATTCTTTGCACCAACGTGCAGCTCACTACGGAACATTATTGATAGAGAATAAGGAGCAGCTGGCCCATCCAGAATAGAACAAGAAAGACTTAATAATGAGAATGAGAAGTTAAATGGGGAGAAGAAATCACCTTGAAATGCTCTAGGGATGAAAGCTGTAACAGAGTTAGCTCTGTACATGATGTCAGTGGATGGTGTGATGCCAATCTTTATTCAGAGATACATAAGATCCATTGTTAACAAGAAATGATTTTTATTTTCCCAAATGCAATCATAGGCATTTTCCCTTGTGATAGATTTTCTGTACATTGTGGTTATTGCTCAGGTCAGATTTACAAAATATGCAAAACACACTGTTAAGTGATAATTCACATCTGTGTGTTTATAAATTCTGTGTTCACTGCAATGTTAGCACCTTTGGGAGCAGTGAAATAACCATAAAGCTAATTTTATTCTGTTTTCACGAGATCATGCATATCATTCTGCCTAAGTATGGACCTAGTTCTCCATTATATTTTACACACGTAGCGGACCACACATAGCCACATCAATGAATCTTTAGCACAAAGCAGAGGTGTAAAGTCACTACTTATACTTAGATAGATATCTTTCAGTGACTTACAAGCTTTTAATCCAATTAAGGGTCACAAAAAAAATTGCAAGAAAGCAGTACACAGCCAGCATTTGAACTCAAGTTACCTGAGAGATTAATGTCTAACATGGAATGTGATGTACATGTTATAAATTTATCGTAACATGCAAGCAGATCTCCTGTGGCAATGCTGCTTCATAATGCTATGTCATGCAAAGTAATATACAATATGTTTTCAGAGTCACTGACACACGATTACTGAATAAGTCAAATTTCAATTTTTCTTTGATTGTACTGTAGGATCTCAATGGTGCTTTGGGCATTGAATTCCCCTGTACTGTCCATTTTTCTGTGTAAGCAATAATTGGATGATCATTACACATGCGCACATGGCGCTGGAATAAGACGCTCTATCCAGAGCTTGTCCATTCCGCACATTCGGTTTTTCTTTACTTCCCCTTTTACCTCCCTTCTCTCCCTTTTCTCAGTATTGGACACCCAGCCCTGGCCTCTGACCTCTAACACCGGGCATCCAAAGTGGGGTCAGAGGTCGGCGTCTCAAAGTAGGAATGCCAGAGATCAGTAGCATGGAGCAAAACATGGGGGCAGTGCCCAGTGTGGAGTGTGACTGCAGTGATCGAGTGCAGAGTCTGACTGCAGTGACACAGCGCGGAGCATGGTGACAATGAACCAGTGCAGAGTGTGACTAGAGTGACCCAGTGCGGAGTGTGGCTGCAGTGACCCAGTGCAGAGTGTGACTAGAGTCACCCAGTGCGGAGTGTGGCTACAGTGGTCCAGTGTGAAGTGTGGCTGCAGTGACCCAGTGCAGAGTGTGACTGCAGTGGCCCAGTGTGAAGTGTGGCTGCAGTGACCCAGTGTGGAGTGTGGCTGCAGTGATCAAGTGCAGAGTCTGACTGCAGTGTCACAGCGCGGAGCATGGTGGCAATGACCCAGTGCAGAGTGTGACTAGAGTGACCCAGTGCAGAGTGTGACTAGAGTGACCCAGTGCGGAATGTGGCTGCAGTGACTCAGTGTGTAGTGTGGTGGCAGTGACTCAGTGCGGAGTGTGGCTGCAGTGACCTAGTGCAGAGTGTGGCTGCAGTGACCCAGTGCGGAGTGTGGCTGCAGTGACCCAGTGCAGAGTGTGGCTGCAGTGACCTAGTGCAGAGTGTGGCTGCATGACCCAGTGCAGAGTGTGACTAGAGTGACCCAGTGCAGAGTGTGACTAGAGTGACCCAGTGCAGAGTGTGACTAGAGTGACCCAGTGCGGAATGTGGCTGCAGTGACTCAGTGTGTAGTGTGGTGGCAGTGACTCAGTGCAGAGTGTGGCTGCAGTGACCCAGTGTGTAGTGTGACTGCAGTGACCCAGTGCGGAGTGTGGCTGCAGTGGCCCAGTGTGTAGTGTGACTGCAGTGACCCAGTGTGGAGTGTGACTGCAGTGACCCAGTGTGGAGTGTGGCTGCAGTGACCCAGTGTGTAGTGTGGTGGCAGTAACTCAGTGCAGAGTGTGACTGCAGTGACCCAGTGTGGAGTGTGGCTGCAGTGGCCCAGTGTGTAGTGTGACTGCAGTGACCCAGTATGGAGTGTGACTGCAGTCACCCAGAGCGGAATGTGGCTGAAGTGTCCCAGTGCAGGGTGTGGCTGCAGTGTCCCAGTGCAGGGTGTGGCTGCAGTGACCCAGTGTGGAGTGTGACTGCAGTGACCCAGTGTGGAGTGTGGCTGCAGTGACCCAGTGTGTAGTGTGGTGGCAGTGACCCAGTGCAGAGTGTGACTGCAGTGACCCTGTGCGGAGTATGATTGCAGTGACCCAGTGAGGAGTGTGATTGCAGTAACCCAGTGCGGATGTGACTGCAGTGACCCAGTGCTGAATGTGGCTGCAGTGACCGAGTGCTGAACATGGCTGCAGTGACCCAGTGCAGAGCATGGAGGCAGTGACCCAGTGCAGAGTATGTCTCAGTGACCCAGTGCGGAATGTGAATGCAGTGACCCAGTGCGGAGTGTGGTGGCAGTGACCCAGTGCAGGGTCTGACTGCAGTGACCCAGAGATTGCAGTGACATAGTGTGGAGTGTGGCTTCAGTGTTCCAATGCAGAGTGTGCTGGCAGTGACCCAGTGTGGACTGTGGTGGCAGTGATGCAGTGCGGAGTGTGACTGCAGTGGCCCAGTGCAGAGTGTGACTGCAGTGGCCCAGTGCAGAGTGTGACTGCAGTGACCCAGTGTGGAGTGTGGCTGCAGTGTCCCAGTGTAGAGTGGGGTCGCAGTGATGCAGTGCAGAGCATGGGGGCAGTGACCAAGTGCAGAGTGTTGCTGCAGTGACCCAGTGCATAGTGTGACTGCAGTGACCCAGTGCAGAGTGTGATTGCAGTGACCCAGTGCAGAGTGTGATTGCAGTGACGCAGTGCAGAGCATGGGGGCAGTGACCAAGTGCAGAGAGCGTCTGCAGTGGTCCAGTGCGGAATGCAATTGCAGTGACCCAGTGCGGAGTGTGGTGGAGGTGATACAGTGCAGAGTGTGGTAGCAGTGACCCTGTGCAGAGTGTAACTGTAGTGACACAGTGTGGAAAGTGACTTAAGTGATCCTGTGTGGAGTGTGGCTGCAGTGACCCAGTGTGGAGTGTAACTGCAGTGATGCAGTGTGGGGTGTGACTGCAGTGACCCAGTGCAGAGTGTGACTGCAGTGACACAGTGTGGAAAGTGACTGTAGTGATCCTGTGTGGAGTGTGGCTGCAGTGACCCAGTATGGAGCATGGCTGCAGTGATGCAGTATGGGGTGTGACTGCAGTGACCCAGTGTGAAGTGTGATTGCAGTGACCCAGTGCAGAGTGTGATTGCAGTGACCCAGTGCAGAGTGTGATTGCAGTGACCCAGTGCAGAGTGTTGCTGCAGTGACCCTGTGCAGAGTGTGACTGCAGTGACCCAGTGCAGAGTGTGACTGCAGTGACCCAGTGTAGAGTGTGGTTGCAGTGACGCAGTGCAGAGCATGGGGGCAGTGACCAAGTGCAGAGAGCGTTTGCAGTGGCCCAGTGCGGAATGCAATTGCAGTGACCCAGTGCGGAGTGTGGTGGCAGTGACCCAGTGCGGTATGTGACTGCAGTGACCCTGTGCAGAGTGTGACTGCAGTGACCCTGTGCAGAGTGTGGCTGCGGTGACACAGTGTGGAAAGTGACTATAGTGATCCTGTGTGGAGTGTGGCTGCAGTGACCTAGTGTGGAGTGTGACTGCAGTGATGCAGTGTGGGGTGTGACTGCAGTGACCCAGTGCAGAGCATAACTGCAGTGACCCAGAGCGGAGTGTGATTGCAGTGACCCAGTGTTGAGTGTGGCTGCAGTGTCCCAGTACTGAACGTGGCTGCAGTGACCCAGTGCAGAGCATGGTGGCAGTGACCCAGTGTGGAGTGTGGCTGCAGTTACCTAGTGCAGAGAATATAGGCAGTGACCCAGTGTGGAGTGTGGCTGCAGTGGCCCAGTGCAGAGCATGGTGGCAGTGACCCAGTGTGGAGTGTGATTGCAATGGCCCAGTGTGGTCTGTGGTGGCAGTGACGCAATGCAGAGTGTTGCTACAGTGACCCAGTGCGCAGAGTGTGGTGGCAGTGACACAGTGCAGAGCATGGAGGCAGTGACCCAGTGCAGAGTGTAACTACAGTGATCCAGTATGGAGTGTGACTGCAATGGTGCAGTCTGGAGTGTGACTGTCGTGACCCAGTGCAGAGTGTGACTGCAGTGACCCTGTGCAGAGTGTGACTGCAGTGACCCAGTGCAGAGTGTAACTACAGTGATCCAGTATGGAGTGTGACTGCAATGGTGCAGTCTGGAGTGTGACTGTAGTGACCCAGTGCAGAGTGTGACTGCAGTGACACAGTGTGGAAAGTGAGTGTAGTGATCCTGTGTGGAGTGTGGCTGCAGTGACCCAGTGTGGAGTGTGACTGCAGTGATGCAGCGCGGGGTGTGACTGCAGTGACCCAGTGCAGTGTGTGACTGCAGTGCCCCAGTGTGGAGTGTGGCTGCAGTGTCCCAGTGCTGAACGTGGCTGCAGTGACCCAGTGCAGAGCGTATGGCAGTGACCCAGTGTAGAGTGTGACTGCAGTGACCCAGTGCAGAGCATGGTGGCAGTGACCCAGTGTGGAGTATGGCTGCAGTTACCCAGTGTAGAGCATGGTTACAGTGACCCAGTGTGGAGTGTGGCTGCAGTGGCCCAGTGCGGAGCATGTTGGTAGTGAACCAGTGCTGAGCATGGCTGCAGTGACCCAGTGTGGACTGTAGTGGCAGTGATGCAATGCGGAGTGTTGCTACAGTAACCCAGTGCAGAGTGTGGTGGCAGTGACGCAGTGCAGAGCATGGAGGCAGTGATCCAGTGCAGAGTGTAACTACAGTGACCCAGTATGGAGTGTGACTGCAGTGACCCAGTGCAGAGTGTGACTACAGTGGCCCTGTGTGGAGTGTGGTTGCAGTGACGCAGTGCAGAGCATGGGGTCAGTGACGCAGTGCAGAGCGTGGCTGCAGTGGCCCAGTGTGGAATGCAATTGCAGTGACCCAGTGCAGAGTGTGGTGGCGGTGATACAGTGCGGTATGTGACTGCAGTGACCCTGTGCAGAGTGTGACTGCAGTGACCCTGTGCAGAGTGTGGCTGTGGTGAAAAGTGTGAAAAGTGTGAAAAGTGACTATAGTGATACTGTGTGAAGTGTGGCTGCAGTGGCCCAGTGTGGAGTGTGATTGCAGTGACCCAGTGTGGAGTGTGGCTGCAGTGTCCCAGTGCTGAACATGGCTGCAATGACCCAGTGCAGAGCGTATGGCAGTGACCCAGTGCAGAGCATGGTGGCAGTGACGCAGTGCTGAGTGTGGCTGCACCAATGTGGACTGTGGTGGCAGTGACCCAGTGCGGAGTGTTGCTACAGGACCCAGTGCAGAGTGTGGTGGAAGGGACGCAGTGCAGAGCGTGGAGCAGTGAGCCAGTGCAGAGTGTGACTACAGTGACCCAGTGTGGAGTGTGACTGCAATGGTGCAGTGCGGAGGGTGACTGCAGTGACCCAGTGCAGATTGTGGTAGCCGTGACCCAGTGCAGGGTATATGCCAATCTCCTTTCCCACCTATCTGCTCCACCCTCGCCTCTGACCAATCACCTCCATCCCCACCCCCATTCACCTATTGTACTCTTTGCTATCTTCTCCTCACCCCCACCTTCCACAACACCCCCCCCCCCCCCAGCACGACCATTTCTCCACCCTGGAGGCTTCCTGCCTCTCTTCCTGCTGAAAGGCTTTTGCCTGAAACATTGATTTTCCTGCTCCTCAGATGCTGCCTGATCTGCTGTGCTTTTCCAGCACCACTCTGATCTATGACTGCAGTGACCCAGTGCGGAGTGTGATTGCAGTGACGCAACGTGGAGTATGGTTGCAGTGAAGCAATGCAGAGCATGGGGGCAGTGACCCAGTGCAGAGCATGGCTGCAGTGGCCCAGTGCAGAGTGTGATTGCAGTGACCCAGTGCAGAGTGTAGTGGCAGTGATCCAGTGGGAGTGTGATTGCAGTGACCCAGTGTGGAGTGTGGTTGCAGTGACGCAGTGCACAGCATGGGGGCAGTGACCCAGTGCAGATCATGGAGGCAGTGACCCAATGCAGAGCATGGCTCAGTGACCCAGTGCGAAATGTGAATGCAGTGACCCAGTGCAGAGTGTGGTAGCCGTGCCCTGGTGCAGGGTCTAACTGCAGTGGCCCAGTGCAGAGTGTGACTACAGTGACCCAGTGCAGAGTGTGTTGGCATTGACCCAGTGTGGACTGTGGTGGCAGTGAAGCAATGCGGAGTCTTGCTATTAGTATCACTATTGCCACATTCTGCACTGGGCCACGACAGCCACACACAACACTGGGTCACTGCCACCATGCTCCGCCACACTCTACACTGGGCCATTGCAATCACTCTCCCACTGAGCCACTGCCACTACGCTCTGCACTGGGTCACTGCAATCATACTCCGCACTGGGCAACTGCAGCCACGCTCTGCACTGGGTCACTGTCCCCATGCTCTGCACTGGGCCACTACAATCACATTCCCACTGAGCCACTGCTACCACATGCCGCACTGGGTCACTGCAATCATACTCCGTACTGGGCAACTGCAGTCACGCTCTGCACTGGGTCACTGCAATCACTCTCCCACTGAGCCACTGCCACTACGCTCTGCACTGGGTCACTGCAATCATACTCCGCACTGGGCAACTGCAGCCACGCTCTGCACTGGGTCACTGTCCCCATGCTCTGCACTGGGCCACTACAATCACATTCCCACTGAGCCACTGCTACCACATGCCGCACTGGGTCATTGCAATCATACTCCGTACTGGGCAACTGCAGTCACGCTCTGCACTGGGTCACTGCAATCACACTCCCACTGAGCCACTGCTACCACATGCCACACTGTGTCACTGCAATCATACTCTGCACTGGGCCACTGCAGTCGCAAACATCACTGCCACTACACTTTGCGCTGGGTCTTGGTCACTGTAGTCACACTCCGCCTGCACCATTGCAGCCACACTCCATACAGGGCCACTGTAGTCGCACTCTGCACTGAGTCACTACAGTCACATTCCGCATTGGATCACAGCCTCCATGCTCTGCACTGCGTCACTGCCACCACACTCCACTCTAGTCTCTGCAGTCACACTGTGCACTGGGTCACTGCAGTCACACTCCGCACTGGGTCATGGCTACCACACTCTGCACTGGGTCACTGCAGTCACACTCCACACTGGGTCACTGCAGTCCCACTCCGCACTGGGTCATGGCTACCACACTCTGCACTGGGTCATTGCAGTCTCACTCCACATTGGGTCACTGCAGTCACACTCTGCACTGGGTAATGGCTACCACGCTCTGCACTGAGTCACTGCAGTCCCACTCCGCACTGGGTCATGGCTACCACACTCTGCACTGAGTCACTGCAGTCACACTCCACACTGGGTCACTGCAGTCACACTCCGGACTGGGTAATGGCTACCACACTCTGCACTGGGTCACTGCAGTCACACTCCGACTGGGTCATGGCTACCACACTGTGCACTGGGTCACTGCAGTCACACTCCACACTGGGTCACTGCAGTCCCACTCCGCACTGGGTCATGGCTACCACACTCTGCACTGGGTCACTGCAGTCACACTCCACACTGGGTCACTGCAGTCACACTCCGCACTGGGTAATGGCTACCACACTCTGCACTGAGTCACTGCAGTCACACTCCACACTGGGTCACTACAGTCATACCTGCACTAGGTCACGGCTACCACACTCTGTACTGGATCACTGCAGTCACACTCCGCACTGCAGAGTGTGGTGGCAGTGATGTTTGCGACTGCAGTGACTCAGTGCGGAATGTGGTGGCTGTGACTCAGTGCGGAGTGTGGCTGCAGTGGCCCTGTGTGGAATGTGATTGCAGTGGCCCAGTGTGGAGTGTGGCAGCAGCCAGCAGTCAGAACGCGTGGAAGATCCCTGAACTAACTTGCTGTGGAAAGCCTTTGGAGAGAGTGTGATGTTTGTTTTTTTAATGTTGCACTTTGTTTTTCTAACCTATGTTAATACGATATGTGGCTGTAATGTAACTGGTTTTTCTTCATTTCTCTATTCTGACGATTGTACCCAGGTACTCTGTAACTAAGATGGCTCTATGTGTTTGTGACATTGTTTCACTGTAACTAATCTGTAACTGGACAAACTGTACCCAGGTGCCTTTGTACTAAGCTGGTGCTGTAAAGTGGCAACTTATAAACTTTTCGCTCTTATTTGCGTACATATAACAATAAATCTAAGTCAGTTCAATTTAATAACTTTAACACAATGATATGGTAAGTAAAATATACCATATGGAATTAGATATTGGAGCCTGGAGACTGGTGCTGGGTTGGAGAGTTGAGGGGTAAAGGTTTATAGTCCTGGGTCTGTTGTGGGCAGGGACAAAATTTAGTGTAATTCCAACGGAGTAAATTGCCATTTAATTGAAGCTGAAATACATTGAATTTTCATCACATATAAGATTCCCCATTAAATTATGTCCAGGATTCAGTGTTTCTTGGATAGATCGCAGTGAATATAAATCTAATCTGCACACAGGGATCAGTATTAGGACCCTTGCTCTCCCTGATGTATGTACAAATGACCTTGACCATAATATACTGGGCATAATTGTAAAATTCACAGATAATTCAAAACTTGAAAGTATCATGAAGTGTGACAAGGATAGTGTAGAACAAATTGGTAAAAAGGGTGAGCAGGTGCCAGATGACATTTATTATAGAGAAATGATTCATTTTGGTGGAAAGAACACAGAGTGACAATATAAAATAATGGATAATATTCTGAAGGTGTTGCAGGAACAAAGGGATCTAGGTCTTTCTGTGCATGAATCATTGAGGGTGGCATGACAGGTTGAGAGAGTGGTTAATAAAGCATACAACAACCTTGGTTTTATTACCTGAGGAACAGAGTACAGAAACAAGAAAGTTATAGTAAGCTGGTATTTAAACAAAACATGGATTTGACCTCCAGTTGAGTATTACATCCAGTTATGGGCACTATACTTGCAGAAAGATGAGAAGGCACAAGAGAGACTACAGAAAAGATTAATGAGAGTCACTCCTGGAATTAAGAATGTAAGTTACATAGGAAGCTCGGAGTAGTTTGGATTGTTTCTCTTTGAGAGGTGAAGGTTGATAGAAGATTTGATAAAAAATACTTAAAATCATGAGGAGTCTGGAAAAGTAAACGGGAAAATTTGTTCCCAGCAGTGGAAGAATCGACAGTCGACATAGACTTAATGTGGTTGGCAAAAGGAACAAGGGTGACATGAAGAAAAACATTTTAATGCAGTGACTGAACACAGGTTTATACAAATACCTTCGCAGCCCTTTAATGATGGTTGTATATATTTTGTAATTTAAACAGGAAATGGCAGCCTCTTAATATCTTCTTATGTTGCTTTGCTCGTCTAAATAAAGGATATGGATAATCTTCAACTATCAACATCCTGAGGGTTACCATTGAAACAGGAACTCAACTGGGCTTACCCCATAAACACAGTGACTACAAGAGCAGATCAGAGGCTAGGAACACTGCTCTGAGTAACTCTTCTCCTGACTCCCCAAAGCCAGTCCACCATCTACAAGGCACAAACCAAGAGTGTGATGGAATATTCCCCACATTGGGTGCAGCTCCGACAACACTCAAGAGGTTGCACATTTAAGACAGAGATGAGGAGGAATATTTTCTCTCAGAATGAATCTGTGGAATTCATTGTTACAAAGGATTGTGGAGGCTGGGTCATTCAAGGGTGAGATAGACAGACTTTCAATTAGTGAGGGAATCAAGTTTTAAACGGAAAAGACTGGAAACTGAAGTTGAAGATTATCAGTAAATACTGAAGCAAACTCAATGGGCTGAATGCCTATTTCTGCTCTTGAGTCTTATGTCTTAAAATAACAAATTATGGCCTATTAATCTAACATCAATTCTGGATGACTTAGCAGAATCTATTTTTTGAGACAATGTGGTTAAGTACTTGAATATTTATGTTGTTGAATGTTGTTGGAAACTCCATCAAAAGAAAATTCTTTCAACATAACAGGTATTAAAACAGCATCTAATTTCTAACTAATGCTGAAGAAGCTTATAGCCTCAGAAAAGTCTATTTTTATTTGTATAATGTTGTTTTGTCATTGTGACTATGATTCTAGGTTGTTCTTTGTAATTATTTCAACATTTCTTGGTTACGAATTTCCCAATCAGTTATTTCTAACGTTGTAATAATAAAGTGTAAGTTAACCTGAGATTTTGTTTCCTGGTCTGCTGTTTTCGAGAATATGTCAATGTGATTGGCCTCTTGCCCTGATTGATGACATGGAGAAAGTAAGGTCTGCAGATGCTGGAGATCAAAGTTGAAACTTTATTGCTGGAACAGCACAGCAGGTCAGGCAGCATCCAGGGAACAGGAGATTCGACGTTTCGGGCACAGGCCCTTCTTCAGGATTGATGACATGATTGCTGCGAGATGCCTGGAAATTCCTTTGGTTTGATGCCAGATTCAAACTGAAAGGGAAAGTCACAGAGATCATTAGATGTTTTTGACTACCTTTCCACAAAGTTAGTGAGGAATGTTGTGTCTTTGCCCTGACTACCAAAGCATTCTGTTAAATGTAAAACTTAGGTCTCACACACACAGCTATGGCTGGCTTCAGATAAATCCACTTTTGGGACTCAATATTATGTTGGTGGAAATCATGAAACCACCACCTGTTATTTCCATTCATATGACCAATATTATTGCTAACATCATTCCTCACCAGGAGTACCCAATTACAGATTCTGCATTATTGTATTTAGCATCCTAGAAGATCACAGAATCCCTACAGTGTGGAAACAGGCCCTTCCACACCGAACCTCCAAAGAGTAACCCACCCAGACTCATTCCCCTACCCTATTTCTCTACATTTACCCCTGACTAATGCACCTAACCTATACACCCCTGAACACTATGGGCAATTTAGCATGGTCTATTCACCTAACCTGCACATCTTTGGATTGTGGGAGGAAATCCACTCAGACTCAGGGAGAATG
The DNA here is from genome assembly GCF_004010195.1 of Chiloscyllium plagiosum. Taxonomy (NCBI): domain Eukaryota; kingdom Metazoa; phylum Chordata; class Chondrichthyes; order Orectolobiformes; family Hemiscylliidae; genus Chiloscyllium; species Chiloscyllium plagiosum. The sequence continues at coordinate 88,890,660 of NC_057712.1, read as the reverse complement.
TGCAAACTCTATACAAGTAGTCACCTGAGGCTGAAATCGAACATGGGTCCCTGATGCTGTGAGGCAGCAGTGCTAACCACTGAGCCACTGTGTCTTCCTTATTTTCCAAGGGCTCGTTTGGCACTATAGTAATGTTCCTACCTGTAAGCCAGGAAATCTGGGCTCAAGTCCCACCTGCTCTAGAGGTGTATAGTAACATCACTGACAGGTTAATTAGACCATGTCTAAGGTGTAGTTTAGGATCCCATACCTTCAAAGGGGCATCAGAAAAATAGGAGAAGCTCAGGCTATAACTGAGATTGGATTTAGTTTCAGTGACAAAAACAAAATTGGTTTGGAATGCATTCTGGGATGGATTATAATGCCACCCATAAGAAGTTTAATGGTGGGGTCATTTAAGCAGGTGGGTGGCTGGTAGGTGAGTGGAAACCCCACAGCCTTTCTGTCTCTAATCTGAATAAGTCTGTGAAGGACAGGCCTACCAACAGCTTTTCTGACCTGTCACCAATTGATGCCCTTGACTGCTTAATTAATACCTACCTAAGGCTCTCATCCTGTCACTGACTGGCATTACTCCAGTAACATGATCGAGATTATCATAGTTAACAAGCAAACAAATGAGGCATTGCTAATAAACTCCCAGTGCAGGGGGGTGGTGTGGAGTAAGGACCCTTGACAAAAGGTCCTTGGTGTCTGATCAAAGGTGCAGACATGGGAAAGTTTGATCTGTTGAGCCACTAGCACCACCCTTCACTCCATTGCAGATTGCTGCTGATTCCATTTCTCCACCTCCACTGAGAATCCTACCCAGCGATCCCACCCTCTCACAATGACTCACTTGTAGCATGGGATACAACAATGATCCTAAACATCAGATAGAGTCACAACGTCGAGTCAGACAGCATGGAAACAGACCCTTCTGTCCAATCAGTCCATGCCGACCATGTTCCCGAACTAAACTGGTCCCACCTGTCTGCGCTTGACCCATATCCCACCAAATCTTTCTATTCATGAACCTATCCAAATACATTTTAAATGTTGTAAGTATATCTGAATTCACTACGTTCTCTGGCAGTTCATTCCACACATGAACCACGCCCTGCGTAAAAAAACGTTGCCCTTCAAGTCCTTTTTAATACTTGTTCCTCTCACCTTAAAAATATGCCCGTGTTTTGAATTCCCCCACCCCAGGGAAAAGACGCTTGTCATTCACTTTATCTATGCTCTCCCCCCCCCCATGATTTTAAAAACCTTAATAATGTCACCTCTCAACCATCTACACTCCCATTAAAAATGTCCCAGCCTCTCCTTATCACTCAAACCCTCCATTCCTGGCAACATCCTGGTAAAACTCTTCTGAAATCTCTCCAGTCATCTCAATGAGAGTGACTGCTTCCCCCATGCTGCCAGATTTGGACTAGCCAACAGTTCTCAGTAGGTGGAACTGTTCTCCAGGTTTCATGATCCAAGTACAAACCTGCATTTGTCCAGTTACGTGCCTGAGTGGCACTGAATTCCGAAAGCATGTGTTAAATGTTGAGACATTATGCATTTTATTTCACACTAAAGCTGGAGGGCACATTTCATTTTAAAATTCTTCTGTTAAAGCTGGAGATCAAGGGACAATTTTGAACTTAAAGTTAACAGAATGAAAATTGGAAGGTGTTACAGTGTCCACGGTGGATTAACTGAAGGTATCCAAATGGAAGGTCTTACCACCAACCTCCCCACCACATCCTCTCCTACATGAAGCAAACTTTTGTCAACAAATGGATAACATCTGCAGCAGAAAATGTTGTTACAGAAGTACAAGACTTGTTATTCCAAAAAGACAATGATATGAATTTCCATGTAGATTCTGTTCTTTGTCTTTTGTGACTCTACCAAAGCAGTGAAGAAAGTGGTTCACAGTGTTTTCATGCATCTTCAAGGGCTTTCTCACCTCCTCCACTAACTGGATAAGCAGAAGGTATTCTGCAGAAATTCACCTCTATTGGTTTCTATGCTGCTGGAAATTGGGAGATTCCAGAGACAAAGACCTTTGAGAGTAGCTGGTGAGAGTATTGGAGGTTTTGGAATGCATGAACATTAATGTATGGTTTCCAGAAAAGGTCTTAGGTAAGATGAATAATTAACGATAGGAAAGATAAGGACATTTGAAGAGTGAGCATATTATGTCCTTTCCTCCTTCCACATTTTTCTAACTTATTTTGTTAGTGAAAGGAGCTTCACTGGTATGGAGCAAGACTAGGGCAATTAGATTTTACTTTGTATTAGTAGTACTTTACAACTACGATGTATGTCAACTACAGGTTTGTCACCCAACATCTCCATCCAGAGAAAATAAATTTGAAAAACTATCATGATTGGAATTCAAGCTCAGCCTGTGGAACTCTACTTACAGAGGTATTAGAACACCTGCATATCATCGAATGTGGGAACATCGTGCTTTGGAAACCAATATAGACATGTATTGATTCATGTTGGAATTTGGTTTACATGCTTCGAATCACAGTGAAATTTTTACAGATCAGAGAAACATTTGGATGCTTATAGCCTGTTTTAGAGGTAACACATGAACAGATACTGGTGAGTGACACCTACAATTCACGGCACACGCAAGGAGGATCGAAACTGCTGTAGGGACAGACCATTGGGCAAAAACCTGCTGCTCCAAAGAAAATGGTCTAATATCCCAAGACCTTCACAGTTATTCACATAACATAAACTATATTTGTTGCACTGGATAAATCCTGTCATATTTGCCATTGTCTTTGAATGTTTCATTTCCTTGCCACTGGTTTGTATCTGCTGTTAATTTTGTTCAATACAACATATGCATTGCATTTCCCATAGGCTTTTAGAGCTTTTGACATCAAACATGAATAGTTTGTCTGATTCAAAATACACTTTAGACTGTCAGTGGGCTGCATAACAGATGTCATAGCGTAAAAATTCCTTTTTTCTCCACCCCCCTCCCCCAGCCCCCGGATATCATTTTTCATTTCCTTTGAGGACGTCATGTTCTTTGCATCTCACGCATTGCTCTATCAGATCGTGTTTTATTTGTTGCAGAGTTTTTCCATAACATTAAATTGAATACTACAATGTGAAATTATAAAAACCTATAACCTGTGGAACAATTGAGAATTTCATCCTTCATATCATTTAAGTAAACTAAAAACTAAGTTGCATCAAACAGCCAAATCAGTTTTTTTTTAAAAGTGTACAGAAACGTACATACCGATCTCCTTAAGTTAATCTTAAAAAAGTTTCAGTATTTTTCTTTCATCCAAAATTCTGCTAAATAGTACATTCTAGATTATGGCTGCTAATTTTTAATGTAATTAGATTTATAACCTGTGAAATATTTACATTTGTAAAAATGATGTGTACAATATATTGCAATAGTTGCGGTGCTGGTTATGTATAACTTCCATTTATTGATATACTTACAAGTAATACATAATTAAGTGAAATCTATTGTTTATACACACTGAGATGCTTAGTAATGTCATATCACTGGAGAGCTGTCAGTCAGGCTTCCATCCATCTGGCTAATTGGCTTCTTGCCGCATTTCAGTCATGTTTTTCTTAACTGGTTGCCTCTGGCGAAAAATGCAAATGACAAGCAGAGCAGTCTGGCAGTCTGCAGCTTCTTAATTATCTGTCAGAGTAAAGACCAGTAGAGCCCAGGCCGCGCAGTGGAGATATGCTAAGCAGCAATGCATCTTGGGAATAAGAATGACAGCTCATTTTCCTCTTGTGTTTTTGGCAGCCTGACACTATAGGTATGTGGAGTTCCCAGTTTCCCAGTGAACACCTGGGCCAGTGCTCAGGAGAGCATAGTGCCAAGTGTCTGGCTTATCAAGTCAATGGCTTTCTTACTTCTCTGTGACAGGATTGTTGACAAACGCCAGCAGTTGTTCAAGCATCGTGGGAAATGCCTGCCACAATTATGTCAGTGGCCTGACAAAAATTGTCATTGTTTAAAAATCCTTCTGGTGACAGAATGCTGTCATTCTGAAAACACTTCCCTCAAATCTTATCAAAAGTCAAATCACTAGACTATTGGATAATACCTGGAGTGCTACACTTGTTTTCCTAATTGTTTATAGAATGCCTTCTTAAAGCTTTTTTTAAGGGTTTAACTCTTCATACATGTAAATAGTCAGTTCTGTTTTTTAAAAAGCATTAACCAATTTAAGATTCATAGACAGAGATCATTTATATGAAATTTAACCTGTAAGTATTAATAAGAGACAAAATTATTCCTGATGCCAAGTGATTGAAGAGAACAATACCTGCTACTGAAAAAAGCAGCCTAAAGGCTGGTCGCAATTGGACCTTGTGCCTTATTTGAATAATTAGAATGAATGATTGGTGTCTCTTGTGTCTCCTATGCTTGCCAATGTGCCATCTGTACTGTGACCCACAGGTAAAACACGGGGTTTGGGGAAATCCGAGGAAGAGAATCAGAGGGGTGATCATAACTGGTAGAGCCCTCGGGATTGCTTTGGAATCAGGAGGAATATTCCTCCAGCTTTTGGCTCCTTGTGAATGTATTACTTTTCCAAATAAAAACATGCCGTTTGATGCTTATCAGATTGTTTCACGGGATGACAACGTTGTCCTTTGAGAAGAGTTTAAGTAGTAAAGGTCTTAACTCTCTGGACTAATATGGAATGGGTTTGCTATCATGAGGAACAAGGACGAAAAACATAATTCTTCTTGAAGAAGTAACACCATTATCCAATTCAGATACTGTTGATAGAGAAGAAGAAATCCCCATGCACTTCTACAGTTACACCAAAGGAAGACCCTTCAGCAAACAGTGTTGATTTAATAGAAACCAGCAGAGAAAAACCTCACTAACTTCATCTCAAATATTTTCATATTTTGTTATAGAGTAATAGAGTCATAGAGATGTACAGCCTGTGCAGCATGGAAACAGACCCTTCAGTCCAACCCGTCCATGCCAACCAGATATCCCAACCCAATCTAGTCCCACCTGCCAGCACCTGGCCCATATCCCTCCAAACCCTTCCTATTCATACACCATATGCCTTTTAAATGTTGCAATTGTACCAGCCTCCACCACTTCCTCTGGCAGTTCATTCCATACGTGTACCACCCACTGAGTGAAAACGTTGCCCCTTGGGTTTCTTTTATATCTTTCCCCTCTCACCCTAAACCTATGTCCTCTAGTTCTGGACTCCTCCACCTTAGGGAAAAGACTTTGTCTATTTATCCTATCCATGCCCCTCATGATTTTATAGATCTCTACAAGGTCACCCCTCAGTCTCCGACACTCCAGGGAAAACAGCCCCATCTGTTCAACCTCTCCCTATAGCTCAAATCCTCCAACCCTGGCAACATCCTTGTAAATCTTTTCTTAACCCTTTCAAGTTTCACAACATCTGTCCGTTAGGCAGGATACCAGAATTGCACACAATATTCCATCAGTGGCCTAACCAATGTCCTGTAGAGCCGCAACATGACCTCCCAACTCCTGTACTCAATACTCTGACCAATAAAGGAAAGCATACCAAACGCCTTCTTCACTATCCTATCTACCTGTGATTCCACTTTCAAGGAGCTATGAACCTGCACTCCAAGGTCTCTTTGTTCAGCAACACTCCCTAGGACCTTACCATTAAGTGTATAAGTCCTGCAAAGATTTGCTTTCCCAAAATGCAACACCTCGCATTTATCTAAATTAAACTCCATCTGCCACTTCTCAGCCCATATGCCCATCTGATCAAGCTCTCATTGTAATCTGAGGTAACCTTCTTCGCTGTCCATTACACCTCTAATTTTGGTTGCATCAGTAAACTTATTAACTGTACGTCTTATGCTCAAATCCAAATCATTTATATAAATGATGAAAAGTAGTGGAACCTATAGACTATCATGACCCACTCATCGACACAGGAAAATCAAGTCAAGGGCCTGGGAGGGATGGGAGACATAAGGGAGAAATGTACAGTGAATGTAGTAAAAATAAATGAACTAGGTAACTCATTTGAGAAGGCATATAAATGTTCATCAGTGTTATGAGCAGCAAATTGTATTGGGAAAGCATGTTAGGACCTAGGAGAAATGCTGTGATAATGTCACAGGGCTGTTCTAGACAAGATACAAATAGCACACTGTCAGTGGAATTGGTTAGTGTTACATAGGAAGGGGTAAAACTGTGCAGAGAAACATGTGGAGTAGACAAAGAGAATTAAGTGATAGCATTTATGGCGTAGTCTTTCAGTATATGTTGAGCCTGCTACTTCTCAGAGTACAGAGTAATATTTATTATTAATGCATGATAAACAGTGTACCTCTGTAGTTGGGTCAAACAGTCTGCTTCCACACATTGACTCAATGATTCTAAGGTGTAAAGACAGTTCTTGACTTCTCTTTGATTAGTCTGTCTTGAACCTAAACTTTTGGATGTGGGCATGAAACAATTGCTCAGTGATTAGCACTGCTACCTCACAGTGCCAGGGACCTGGGTTCAATTCCAGCCTCAAGCAATTGTCTATATGGAATTTGCACATTCTCCCCATGTCTCTGTCGGTTTCCTCCCATAATCCAAAGATGTGCAGGTTAGGTGAATTGGCCATACTAAGTTGCTCATTGTATTCAGGGATGTGTAGGCTAGGTGCATTAGTTAGGGGAAATGTAGAGTAAAAGAGTAGGAGAATGGGTCTGGGTGGGATACTCTTTGAAGATTCTGTGTGGACTTGATGGGCCCACTGTAGGGATCTTACGAAACTACACAACAAAAGAGTGGCCAATTAAAGCCAGGGAATGATGGGAATGGAGGTGGGCAGCAGGAACCTTGGTCTCATTCTGGCTACAGTCAGCAGCTACTGCTGTGTCCGTTGCCTGTGCATGTTCTGAAAAAAAGGCATTTGAATTTTCAAATGGCCAGGGTAGCTGGGGAACTGAATTTTGTGATCAGGTAGGGAGTTGTCAATGTTATAAAAAATTTCATCGCTGTGGAACAGATTTTCTTCAAAAGCTCTAGTGAGACAGCTTCTACTCTGCCAATTCCAGTCCTGTCAGGGTGGAGCTGTCCAGCTTTGTGCAGGCTTCCGATGCCCCACAACAGAATGAAAACTTCAAAATCTTTGTATGTCAGCTATAGCTCACTCATCAGCTTTCATACCTCTGAATCACAAGGTTCTTGCTTCAAGTTCCACTGTGACGATGTCAGTAGCATTATTGTGCATATGTCAGTGCAGACTTGGTTGACTGAAGTGCTTCTTCTGTATTGCATGACCGAGGAGATGAGCTCTTAAGCTGCTGTTTAGTTTCCTAAATGGGCCTAATTAACCTTATGGGTTGCTTCACAATTCCACCTTGTCTAGCTCTCTATTGCCTCATTAAAATTGGTTAAACACATAATCTAAACACACAATTAAACACATAATCTAACTTTTGAGCAACTATTAAATCACTTCATACTTACCCCACATACCCTCTACTAGACCAAACTTACAGTCCCCAGGCCCTGACCTGACCTCCCGCCTTAGGAGCTAAAACCCATCTCCCTCATTATTATCTTGTAGATTCTTTGTTAATCAATCTGTTCAGGCATGTTATGAGCTGGTTGGACTTGAACATTGGCCTCCTGGTTTAGAGGAAGGTACACTACCATTGCATCACAAGCCAGCCCTCACGTTTACATTTATATACTTACTCTTTGACAACAGCTATCAAAGTAACTGTCCAAGCTTTTAACTTTCAAAATACAGCAACTGTGAAAGGGGGCATGGTTTTCCTTCCTCTGACAGTTCTGTGCTATGAAGAAATGGTCAGAGTAGAAGTATGGCTCCACGTTTCTGAGGGAAACCTAGCAGAATATTCTCTCGGAAATGCAGAGCTCCCACCTTTTGCAGAAAGGAAGGACTGGATTGTGACTCCCTAGAAAATCTGGCCCAATAGGTTTCTGCCACCTTTACTGTGAAAAAACACTTCAGAAAAGTAACTCCTTTGAGCTCTACTTAGGACAGCCCATTTTCAGGAACGGATCTTAACATAACAATTAAATCCTCAGGAATATGTGAAGGGAGGTTTTTTTTTTAATATGGCTGCCAGGAATAGCTGAGAAACCACCCAAACAGAATGGGGTGGGATTTATTTCTGGTAACTTTGGGTACAGGTCAGAAATGCTACAAAATTGGTCTTTTTTGCAGTTTGTCCATCCTTTAGGTAAATTGTTCATTTATGATGCTTAACACAAATAACTACACTAACTTGATGGACTGATAATGCTGAAGTTTAGATACTAGTACAGAAGAGTTTATGGATATAAGTTTATGGCATGAAGCTGTTCCATTTCAAACAAGAAGTATGCTTTATACATTTTCAGCTGGTCTGCAGTTACTCACTGGTGTGCTCCTGGGAAGTATGTACCAGAATAGTTCCATTTTTTTGTATTATTATGCCCTTTTCCATCTGCCAATTCTAAATGCACTGTGGGCTAAACCCCAGTCAGCAGTTCAGGAGTAATTTTGATAAGTGATACTGCTCAAATCAGAATCATGTCTCTCTATCTTTTGTCTCCAAAAAAATGAATTAATCAGTATGATTCCTGTTCTGTGAGTCCATTTTAAGTTGGGTGAACAAAACAACATCCATACGCCTGAACTATCCTCACCGTTGACATATGTTCTTAAGAGCTAACAAAAGATGGAACTTTCTCCTGACACTGGTGCATTATAATGACAATGTGTCAAGTGCCTCAGCCACATCTATTCCTAAGCACATAGGAAAGTAGATGAAGCATTGCTTACAATGCTTTGACAGGTCAGGAAGCATCTCTTCATGTAACCTCATTATAGTTTCTCAGATCACTGTGACCTGGTGCACTCTCAACAATCTCACAGTTAAAAGAGGTGTCCATACATAAAACAATTGCAGCAACAGTCCTTTGAAGAGCAACTAGAAGACATCATGAGAAGCCTGAGGAACCAGAAGGAGTAGCAGCTCGAGTAACTTTGGCTGCTGCAAGTCTTGATTCAGGGCATTTTCTCCTCATCCTTCATCACTAATCTTCCTTGCATCTTCCCATATCGCACTAATCAATTATAATTTGCAGCTTGGTTTCCCTGTCTGCAGCCTATGAGATGGCTGCAGGTAACTAAAGATCTTTGAAAAGTTCCTGGACTGGTGCTGGCTCTTGACCTTTGGAAGTTCGGCTCTGAAATGCTGCTCCATCATAAGCAAGGATGAATCTTATCAGGTTCTGAGTCATAGAGGCCCACAACACAGAAACAGGCCCTTCAGCCCAATTTGTTAATGCTGACCAGGTTTCCTACATTGAACGAGTCCCTTTTGCCTGCACTTGGTAATATCTTTTTACCTTTCCTGTCCATGTCCCTGTCTAAATGTCTTTTAAATATTATGATTGTACTTTGCCTCCATCACTTCCTCTGACAGCTTGTTCCATATACGCACCACCCCGTGTGGAAAAGTTGCCCCTCAGGTCCCTTTTAAATCTTTCTCCTCTCACCTTAAAATTGTACCCTCTTGTTTTGGACTCCTACACCCTACAGAAAAGACCTTGGCTAGGCACCTCATCTTTGACCCTCATGATTTTGTAAACCTCTATAAAGCCACCCCTCAGCCTACTGTGCTCCAGAGAGAAAAGTTCCAGCCTCTCAGTCTCTCATTATAACTCACACTGTTCAGTTTCGGTAAAGTCCTTGAAAATCTTTTTTGCACCTTTCCAGTTTAGTAACATCCTCCCTATAGGAGGGTGACCAGAACTGTACACAGTAATCCATAAGTTGCTTTACCAATGTCTCGAATAGCTGTAACATGACGTCCCAACTCCTATATTCGATGGTCTGATTGGAGAAGGCAAGCATGCCCAACACCTTTTTCACCATCCTGTCTACTTGTGCTGCCACTTTCAAGGAACCCCTTTATTTCCTTGTTTGACAACACTCCCCAAGGCCCTAACATTAACTGTGTCTTACAAAAATGCAACACCTCGGATTTACCTGAATTAAATTTCATCTGCCATTCCTCAGTGCATTGGCCCAATTGATCAAGATCCTGTTGTATTCATAGATAACCTTCTTCATTATCCACTATATCACCAGTTTTGGTGTCATCCATAAACATATTGACCATGCCTCCTCTATTCTCATCCAAATTGTTCATATAAATGATGAACAACAGCGGACTGAACACCAATCCCTGCAACACACTGCTGGTCACAGGCCTCCTGTCTGGTTAGCAACCCTCTATCAGCACCATCTATCTCCTACCGTCAAGCCAATTTTGTATCCAATTGGCTAGCTCTCCCAGGATCTCACATGACGTAACCTTACTGATCAGACTACCATACAGGGACCTTGTCATAGGCCTTGCTAAAGACCATGTAGACAATATATACCACTCTGCATTGATCTATCTTCTTGGTCACCTCTTCAAAAAACTCAATTAAATTTGTGGCAGATGATTTTCCACATACTAAGCCATGCTGATTATCCCAAACAGTCCTTGCATTTTCAAATACATGCACATCCTATCTCTCAGAATCCCCTCCAACAACCTACTCACCACTGACATCAGGCTCACTGGTCTCTAGTTCCCTGGCTTTTCCTTGCAGCTTTCTTATATAATGGCACAACATTAGCCACTCTCTAGTCTTCCGGCATCTAACCTGTGACTATCAATGTCTGCGGTCAATTTCTCTGCTAGGGGCTGTTCTTTTCTGGTTTCCCACAAAGACCTGGAGTACACTTGATCAGGTCTCCCAGATGTAGTTACCTTTATACATCTCCAGCACCTCTTCTTCTGTAATGTGGACACATTTCAAGACATCACTAATTAGTTCCCTGAGTTCCCTAGCTTCCATATATTTCTCCACTGTAAATATTGTCAAGAAATATTTGTTTAGGATCTCACCCATCTCCTGTAGCTTACAAATATATTACCTTGTTGATTTTTAAAGACCCTATTCTTTCCCCAATTATTCTTTTGCCTTTTATGTACTTTTAGAATCTCTTTGGATTCTCTTTAACCTTGCCTGTCAAAGCTATCTTATGTCCCCTTTTAGCCCTCCTGATTTCCCTCTTACATTTGCTCCTACATCCCTTATACCTCTCAAAGGACCCTGCTGCCAAAACCTGATAAATGCCTCCTCCTTTTTCTTGGCCAGAACCTGAAAATCTCTCATCATCCATTACTCCCTACTCCTGCTAGCCTTGCCCTTCACACTAACATGAACGTGGTAGCCCTGAACTCTCATTATCTTGCTTTTGAAAACCTCCCACTCGCCAGACATCCCTTTACCTGTGAACAATCTCCCCCAGTCAACCTTCCCTGTCTAATACCATCAAAATTGGCCTTGCCCCAATGTAGAACTTTAGGTTATGGACCAGACCTATCTTTTTCCATAACTATATTAAAATTAAGAGATTTATTTATCATTGATCCCAAAGTGCTCTCCCATTAATACCTCAGGCACTTTCCCCACCTTATTTTCAAGAGGGGATTGAGTTTTGCCCTTTCTCTGGGAAGGCCATCTACATATTGACTGCAAAAGGTTTTCTGAACACACTTAACAAATTCCTCTCCATCCAAGCCTTAACACTATGATCATCCCAGTCTATGTGCCCTATTATTACAACATTACTGTTCTTCCAGCTACCTGCAATTTCCCAACATATTTGCTCCTCAATTTCCCACTGACTATTGGCAGCCTATCGTACAATCCCATCAAAGTGACCACACTGAGCAACTGGTATATGGTGAGATAATTGGTAGGAATGGGTCATTTTGACATGAGACTATCTTGCTGCAGCTTGCCTGTTTATCTCAAGCAGTATGTGAGATTCTCACCAGGGAGCAGTAAGATCCAAATTGATGTTCTTTATTACTTATTGAATAGCTTGTTATCAATCACCACAGGATGTGATCTTACCAAACTCATCATACAAACTAACCATTGAGAAAACGCAGCATGGAAATCAACTTGGTTTCTTTGTGGATTCAGCTTGCCACTTGCTCCAAAGACCTCCATGTTCCACCTCACCACAGACATCAAAATCCAACATGTACCAGCCTCTATGAACCCTCATGGAACATCTCAAATCCACTTACAGCATGCTTTTCCACTTTAATTCTTCATCCTGGATTGCACTGACAACTATCATTGTCATGCTGTAACCAGGACAGTGAGTGCTCAGGGACACACACACATACCCTGCTCATGGACTGGATCAAGCTGCAGCCGTTCACTTGCTGTCATAATGCTCACTCACTCTGAGCCTTCCTAGATGTTTGCTGTATCTGCCTTGCTTTCCCATTATGTACTTTACCCCCTCAACCAGAGATATCTCTTTCAAATTACTACTGTCTTCTTAAGCCATTTAGTACAACACAAGAGAATGGTTGTCACTGGGCATCAGTGCAGCTGAGGAGAATAGCCTTTGCTCAGGGGACTGTGGCACAATAAGTCAAGCATAGCCTCTGATACCAGTCCAGGGCCTATTCTGAGCCAGTCAGAGTCAGGAGCTTTGCTTACGAGGAGCGAGGATCTGAATCATAGGCTGCACTTCATTCATCTTAGACTTTGTGAATTATTGTGGAGTGGTTTGTTCCTGTAATGAGAGACAGAGAGGAATTACCAAGGTGTGTGTGGGTGGCATGGCTCAAATACTACTGTAGTGCAATTGGGGAAGTTTCCCCGGTGGTTGAGTAAGTAAGCAATGCAGAGGGCATGCGGGGGGCTTAGTGCTGATGCAGTTTGCAGTGGATGAGGGTATGTGGACAAGATGTTGCAGGCAATCATGGGAGTAGTAGATAATAAGTCCTGAATAAAGATAAAATACTCGATAAATACTGAATATGGATAAGATGCTAGAAACCTGAAATAAACATGGAGAAGGTTGGAGAACTCTGGCGTTTTCTGCAGAGAGAGGGAGATACAGAGATAATTGTTTGAGTTTAATATAACTCTTCTTCAGGTAAGCCTTGATGAGAGGCGGGTACATACAGTAGCAAAGATAGAGTGAGTATGAGGTATTGGAGACAAAAGGAAGCATTTATACAAGTGGAGTGGAGAAGGACATTGACGTTCTTGCTATAGGGCTGGGCTTTCCTCCAGATGTGCTGTTCCAGCAATAAAGTTTCAACTTTGATCTCCAGCATCTGCAGACCTCACTTTCTCCTCTGAGTTTAATATAACTCTTCTTCAGGTAAGCCTTGATGAGAGGTGGGTACATACAGTAGCAAAGATAGAGTGAGTATGAGGTGTTGGAGACAAAAGGAAGCATTTACACAAGTGGAGTGGAGAAGGACATTGACGTTCTTGCTATAGGGCTGGGCTTTCCTCCAGATGGCTGAGACTACTTCAACATGGGTGGTAACCTCAGATTACACTGGCATGATTTGCTATTGTGGCTTCCACTGCTGGACTAATGGGAAGAGGATGTGTCCCTGTGTATCCAGTACACCTTCATCCCCCATCATGAAGGACTCAAAGCCCTCCGCTTCTTCCTTTCCCGCCGTACCAACCAGTACCCTTCCACTGACACCCTCCTTCGACTGACTGAACTGGTCCTCACCATGCACAACTTCTCTTTCCAATCCTCCCACTTCCTCCAAACCAAAGGAATAGCCATGGGCACCCGCATGGGCCCCAGCTATGCCTGCCTTTTCATCGGATATGTGGAACAGTCCATCTTCCGTGCATCAATGGAAACTGTCAAAGGCATCAACGTGACAGCAATGCAACCAACAACCCACACGTTAGCTAATTACAACACAATTAATAGCAAATAAGAACTGCATTTATTGATCTTTTCACTTTGTGTAAACAATTTGTAGAAACATTCCAAATAACATTCAGTGTATTGCCACCCATGCATCAAAGTGCCTTCAATCAGTTTTCCTCTTCCTCTCCCTCCCATGACAGTATAGTCCGCAGTTCTGCTGTTGACCCCCTCAGACACTGCTGTTGGCCATGGAACCATTGGCCCTGGAGGTTTGATTGGGTGACTGCAGAAACTTTTAGGGTCTTAGCATGCTGAGACTTTCCTTGCCACATGCAGTGAAGCCCTCTCAGTATGAACTTCCAAGGGATGGAGGAAGGCAGGTATGGTGGAGGTGAAGAGGCTTCTGGACTGGCCTCAGTGGAGACTCCTGAGGGAGCTGCATGTGATTCCTCTTCCGTCTGAGTGATTCTTGTCTTTTTGTGAAGAAGGGAAATCTGGAGTGATTGCCAGATTTCCCAACCCTCTTTAGGCCTGAGGACTAATGGCTCGAGCAATTGTTCTCATTGTTTTTATACTTTATGGTTTTATTCTTGTTAAGATTTTATAGGTTTTATGGCATGTAGAGTGAAAAGATTGTTTACACAAAGTGAAAAGATCAATAAATGCAGTTCTTATTTGCTATTAATTGTGTTGTAATTAGCTAACGTGTGGGTTGTTGGTTGCATTGCTGTCACGTTGATGCCTTTGACAGTTTCCATTGATGCATTCAAGAATCTCCTTTAAGTACCTTTGAGAATTTCATTTTGATACCTTGAAGAGCTTTAATTCAATACCCTTTTGAGAGTTTTGACATCAATTAGACAGCTCCATTTTGACGCCTTATGGTGCCTTCAGACATGTTGATAACTTCGCGCCTTTTCCTTGTTCCAAATCAGAACATATGATGCCAAATGTGAACATAAATGATGTTAAAGGTTTCTGGTCGGGCAATAACCTCAGATTCCTGAAGAAGGGCTCATGCCTGAAACGTCGATTCTCCTGCTCCTTGGATGCTGCCTGACCTGCTGCGCTTTTCCAGCAACATATTTTCAGCTCTGATCTCCAGCATCTGCAGTCCCCACTTTCTCCTGTTATGAAAGTTAAGTAAGCATCAGGCAAGATACTTTGTTCTGCATCCCCTATCACCACTCATTTTCACTGTCCCTTTTGTAGAAAGTCACATACCTTGTACAGATAAGTAGTGAGGATGCTTTCCCACACATCCAATTTTTCAACATACAAACACATAGTGTTCTCTGTTTGAAAGTAAGAGAAAGACTACTCTTTTCGTCTCGAAATTCTCACTTTATCACTAGGCATCACCAAAACAGAAAGTAAATGAAAGGGTTTTGTTGTCGTGTCCCTGTCTGAAGAGCAAGGAAGCTTTCCTGGTGTCTTCAACCGCATTTCTTTCTCAGCTAATGCCACAAAAATTTCAAAAGCTCCATATTCCACAATAATTACATATTTTGGCCCTGTGACGTTTCCTATTGCTCAACAATCCAACCATTCCTACGTCAGCTTCCCATAGGTGGTCAATGTTGTCCCCTGCCAGACAAAAGGAGTCACGTCATTGGAACTCTGCCAAAGGAATGGGGCAGTGTACTTTTCCACAACTCAAGCTCCAATAACCCAAGCTCCTGTACCCAGACAAAAACTGTCAGCTGCAGAGCTGTCAGGCTGGACTATAGCCTGTAGCTGTGCTTTCTTCCAGTAGGGCAGGTTCCTGTGCATACTTAATTCAGACGGAATCCCTAACCCACAGTTTTGGGGGAATTATGTCTCAGTCATAGCTTCTGTAACAACAAGGACACGGGATCACTGCCCTACCTCCTCCTGTACGTCATCACTATCCCCACTTAGCCCCAAGCCTAAGTACACCCACCCTTTCTTAACTAAGCACCTTCCTCTCCAAGGATCTGAGAGGTTGTTTTGGTAAAGGGTAGAAATATGTGCTGAACAGGTACAGTGCTACTGCATAGCAGTTTGATTTTAACATGCAACTATATGAGCTAAATATACAAACACACCCTTTGCCTGAAGGTATTGTGAAATCATGTAATTTTTTTTAAAAAGCCTGCATTTCCTGACACCACGATTGGAAAGCAAGCTATGTTGAAATTAATAGAACCTGCAAATGTTCTAATTTTGCCTTCTTTTTTGTTTTAAAACATTAGCACAATTCTCTTGTATTTGTTTTAGTTCGGAAGATGCAAAATCACTATGTCCAAAGTAGTTTAAGTACCTGATTTACTGTTGACCACAGAGCAATATGGTCTTGTAGTGTTTCCATATTTTATAGGTTCAGGTTTATTCATGTGATGATGCTGAAGAAATAGCAGATAAGTAAGTGGGAGGAGTCCTGGAAAATTCTCCCTGATTCTCTTCAAATTTTTTTTAATGCAGAATTAGTGTTTATTTCTGTCAGCGATAAATTCAGGGCAGACTTGATTTCTACTGGATTTCTATCCCTTTCACATCAAGTTGTAGGTTGGAGAAGGGAAATTGATTATTGAGAAATGAAACCTTAAGAAGCATCCAGGATGCTGTATCCCAAAGGGATCAGTAACCATTAGCTAGGCAGCACAGTCAATGTGTGGCAATGGGTGGCAAAGATTTTCCATATCAAACACCAAACCAGACAATTTCATGCTCCCTCGCCCTGCACTCCCACCCATCCTGAGAGTACTAAGGTAATACTCTGAAATTGCAGTACTCCTTCACGACAAGCATCCCAGCAACATCTGCCCTTCTCACAAAGATGACCATCCTCCTCTCAGATCTGGGACAGCCTCATTGCTGGGAAAGACAGGTGGGTGCATGTTCCATCCCGTTGAATTTCTGGGGAACTTGCAAACAATTTTCACAATTGCATGAATGATTATATGTTGCATTTTCATCAAGAAGAAGGAGGGTGTTAGGTTTCAGCAGCAAGACAGGTGAAGTGATTGTCAGCAAGAGACTTCTTCTTTCCCAATGGCAGACATTAAGAGATGAACAACAAGAGACCTCCCTTAGGTGCCCATATCACATACACCAGGCCTTGCCTTTTGGTTTCCTGCATAGTGAGATCCTATTTATTGGCTATTACATAAAGGGGCTGAAAATGTGTTGCTGCAAAAGCGCAGCAGGTCGGGCAGCATCCAAGGAACAGGAGAATCGACGTTTCGGGCATAAGCCCTTCTTCAGGAATGAGGAAAGTGTGCCCAGAAGGCTAAGAGAAAAGGTAGGGAGGAGGGACTTGGGAGAGGGGCGTTGGAAATGCGATAGGTGGAAGGAGGTTAAGGTGAGGGTGATAGGCCGGAGTAGGGGTGGGGGCGGAGAGGTCACGAAGAAGATTGCAGGTTAGGAAGGTGGTGCTGAGTTCGAGGGTTGGGACTGAGACAAGGTGAGAGGAGGGGAAATGAGGAAACTGGAGAAATCTGAGTTCATCCCTTGTGGTTGGAGGGTTCCTAGGCGGAAGATGAGGCGCTCTTCCTCCAACCGTCGTGTTGCTATGGTCTGGCAATGGAGGAGTCCAAGGACCTGCATGTCCTTGGTGGAGTGGGAGGGGGAGTTGAAGTGTTGAGCCACTGGTTGGGTTGGTTGGTCCGGGTGTCCCAGAGGTGTTCTCTGAACCGTTCCACAAGTAGGCGGCCTGTCTCCCCAATATAGAGGAGGCCACATCGGGTGCAGCGGATGCAATTACATAAAGGAATTTTCTAAATGAAAACAGGAAGAACAGAAAAGTGAAACAGACCTCTTCCCATGCCCCTTTACACTCCAATGCAGGACATTCCTCCTCCTTGGGGGATTCTTGACAGCACCACATCTAAAAGCAAACAATCATTTCCATATTGTTAAATAGACAGGTTTGTGGTTGACTTCCTTCAGGTAAATTCAAATAATCGTAACCTGCAATTTGGATTAAAATTGCATGCTAAGTGCTAAAACCAGATTTTCAAACACACATATTTTAGTAACACTGAACCCATTCACCTCACATTTTCACTAAAGTAACCACCTAGATTATTTCTACATTCTTTGCAGATGTAACGAGATATTCATGGAGCCACATGAACTGAAGTTACAAGAGAATGCTTGACACTGTGGAATTGGCGCAGATTGACAGTAAATAATGAAAGCTGTACAAGCACATAGATTGTATACAGGTTTTTTTTAAAAAAATTATTGGTTCATGGGACGCAGGCATCACTGGCTGGGCCATCATTAATTGCCTTTCCTAAATACCCTTGAAAAGTAGGTGAGAGATGCCTTCTTCAACTTAAGACCAGGATGAGGAGGAACTCTTCTCTCAAAGTGTTGAGTCTTTGGAACTCATTGCCACAGTGAGCTGTGGTGTCACAGTTCTTGTGTATATTTAAAGGACGGACAGATGGATGGAAACAGACCCTTTAGTCCAACTAATCCATACTGACAAGACATCCCAATCTGACCTAGTCCCATTTGCCAGTATTTGGTCCATATCCCTCAAAATCCTTCCTATTCAAATACCCATCCAGCTACCTTTTAAATGTTTTAATTGTAACCAAATCCTCTGGCAGTTCGTTCCATGCAAGTGCTTCCCTATGCATGAAAAAGTTATCACTCAGATCCTTTTCAAATCTTTCCCCTCTGACCATAAACCTATGCCCTCCAGTTTTGGTCTCCCCCACCCTTGACCATTCACCCTATCTATGTCTCTCATGATTTTATAAACCTATATTTATAAACTTATATAAACCTCTGCCTCTGACGCTCCAAGGAAAATTGCCCCAGTCTACTTAGCCTCTCCCTATAACTCAAACCTTCCAGCCCCAGCAACATCCTTGTAAATCTTTTCTGCACACTCTCAAATTTAATAGCAACCTTCCTATAGAAGGGTGATGAGAATTGAATACAGAATTCTTAAAGTGGCCTCAGAAATGTCCTATACAGCCACAACATGATGTCCCAATTCCTGTACTCAATGTTCTGACCCTGTCTATTGGCAACTCTAGTTCCAAGGAACTATGCACTTGTATCCCTAGAGCTCATCCATTAATTGTTATAATTCCTGCCCTGGTTTACCTCCTGTCTTTTCAAGTAAATAGCAAATCAATCATTATATAGATTTGATGGGAGCTGTTAGGCTGTCTCTAATCACTGTTCTGTTCTAAGTTGGTGTTTTATTGAAATTATTTGCTTCGAACAGCTTATTGCAGAGAAGCTCATTCTGGGGAACCATATGAAGTAAACTCTAGCACCCTCCTGTGGCCCCTATTAAACTGAAGCTTGTAGGTGCAGTTTAGTCATCTGATTAAAACATTTCAATTTTGACATTTCCAGTTTTAATGTATTTATGTAAGGAAATAAATAGTTTAAAAGATTACTGCATTTACGTAAGAACCTGGGAGTGTGTTGAAGACAGTAATCTGATCAAGACATTCAGATTAAAACACGAACACTTGCAAAAAAAGGTTCTTGTATCATCCAAGATCCAAAAATAGAATTCTGCATCACTAGCCAGCAGCCAGTCCAAATTGCAGGCAGTTCAATGAAGTACATAAAGACAATAGAACAATAATATTGGTAATCTTTACTATTTCAGCAAGACTGAAATAAAACTAATGCAAGTAATCAAAGTGAAGAATACCTTTTAGAATGCATCTATGACTGCTTCATAGGTCAGTATCCATTGCAGTTAAAACTCCATACCCTGATAAAACACCACCACCCTGCATAGTTCTAGAGGCACAAGGAAAGAAGGCTCTCTTGATTTTATTCATGGAAATGACATAGGGTAAATAAATACTGTGGAAATAGGAAACCAATTTGGAAATAGTGAACATACTATGGTTGAGTTGTAAGAATATCAAAGATAAGGATTCTGAATCGGATTAAATTTGTAGATAAAGGAGAGCTTTGACTTAACCATGAAAAGAAAAAAATAGCAAACAGTTGGTAGATCAATAGAAAGCAGTTACGAAATACAAGAAACACAAAGCAGGATGAAAAATGGATGCTTTAAATAACAGAGTTTTTGGCATAAGTTAAAGAATAACCTTGATTTAAATATAATAATTACACAGTTATGTCACCAATATGCCTCAGGAAGTGTTTTTATTCCTCTCCTTCCCACTACTTTTAGGTATAGGCCCAACATCCACAGCTGGGATAAAAGATGCCTGCTGACTGGTATTCCCTAAAGATATTGAAGACTCTGTTGCAGCTTTGGGCCGAGAGATCTTTATTGCAGGAGCCAATGGGGTCACTACCCAAAAGGGTCAGAGCCACTGGAGTGTTCTGAAAAGGCTTCCAGGCTCCCTGCCCTCCCTGATAAAACTACAAGAATGGAGGTAAATACTGCTGTGAGTGCAGGAGTGTTGAATAAGATAAAGGAGAGATATAAAGGATTTCTGCCAAAGGGGAACATAACCCGTTTTTGTCTTCAAATGATGCAGCTAAATTAACAAGTATATTAATGGATCCAGAAGCTACTCAAACTCTTTCACTGGAGAAGGTTCTAGTTTTCCTTCTAGAGAGTGTAGTGAAAGGGAAAGGGTTCAGAAATGAGTCAAGTGGAGAGTATATTCCAGCTCCATTGTACAAAACACAACTGGAGTGTAATCTGTTGTCCGAAGCAAAGGTGTTATGAGATTTTAAGAAATGGACAGAATGGATTTACTCCTGGAAAATGATTTGGTTGGAGTAAAAGTTATAACTTCATTCATAATTACAGAAAGTCCAAATAAGGGCAAAGACATTGAACAGTTGCAACAACATGTACTTTTTTTAAAATCATGTGTACCGATCAGAGCAACAGTTAAACATAGCCCATCACTCAGGGACAAAGTAATACAAAGCAGATGTCATTGTCGCTGAAATTTTATTTAAATATATAGATCATTCAATAGAAGTATTTGATATGTTGTCATTCATTGCCATTCAGAAAGCAGATCCGAAGGTAAACAAGTCAGCAGAGGCAATGAAATTCAAACTGAGGCTGAGGCTGAAGGAGTTCTGGAGTGCTCTGAGATTGAAATGGGATTCAGATAAGGAAGTGGAGGCTCCCTCACAGACCTGTGAACAAGGAATGGATCATTACTCATCAGATGATGTCACCTGATAGATATGATAAAAAGAGATTGCAAATATCACATGAAATTCCAATGGCACAACATAAGATTATGGAAAACACAGCATCGGTAAACAGACATTTCACTTGGTTAAGGCCTCATAAGAATGTAACACAGTTCTGGAATGATGCCACAGCTGTGCTTCTCACTTTCATTTTTTATTACCTTCCCATAATGGTTATATGTTACCTGTCGTTGTGTGTCTGTCCAGATGTGTGAATGGGACTTTTAAAGGGTTAAAGAGTCAAAGTTAGCATTTTATGTTTATTTTTTGTCATTCTTTGATTTTTTTTATGTTAATGGAAATACCTTGATGCGTATATTCTATTAACCTGAATTAGATAACTAGGTAAAATTGGAGCAATTCAGGGTATGGGCCATGTGCTAGAAAATGGGATTAGAACAAATAGCTGTTTCATGACCAGTGAGGAGATGATGGGCTGAAGTGCCTCTTTCAATACTTAAAAAACTCTATGACTCTAAATTCTATAATTCTAATTTGGTGATTTAATCAAGTTTTCACATTTGTGATAACTCTGGGAATAGTGGGTTTGATTTCCAATGCATTCCCTGGTGAGTTGTGACACTTACAGATATAATAAAGTACATGCATGAAATCTAAGACAACTTGCTTTGGGCCATGGCAGAACTGACAATCATTAACTCCAAAATGGAAGATCCCATTCCATGTAGATGTAAGAATCTACTTTTCTATTAACTCCTTCTGCTTCAATGGCGTCCTGGTCATACCATGGTACCATGATATACATTCATAAATACATTTTTTCAGAGTTTACATTTTAAATTTGTGACATTTAGGTTTTTATATGTACTGTGAGATGGTTTAACAATTATTTCCAAAGCTATGGCTTTCTTTAAATATATATGAGAGAGATAGGGCTCTTACAATGATAATGAGAATTTGTTTGCATTGTGCAAGTTTAATGATTGGTTGAAATAAACATTGAAAAACATTAACTTGCTCTTGGCTTAGAAGAATGAGGAATTGATTTTGTTTTTGGATGGGGAAATTACCATATCTTACATTGCCTCAACGTAAGCATTTCCATTGATAGATCCAGACCAGAAGTGTTTAGCTCAAACACTGAAGAGGTTATTTGAAGCTGAGAAAATTTAAGATCAATTATGTGACTAATCATGCAAAGAAAAAGCTTTCAAACTCTCAGGATCAGGCATTAAAAGAAACTGCTCAGTCAACAGTTAGACGTGATTGAGAAGGGAATTCTCTGTAGTGTTTGCATACTATAAAATGATAATAATAAGACAAAGAGAATATTGTATTTTATCTATGTGTTTTGAAATCTTTCAAATTGTGTTATATACAAATAGCATGGTTTATTCTATATTAACATATTTTCTTTCATATCATAAGCATTTTTCTTGATAAATCTGAATTTTCAGAATTGTATGCTTGGGTTTTAATGAAAGACCATATCATCAAAAAATAACAAAACAAATTACCAAGCCATATTTCAGTCTTGAATCTGAGTTTCCAGTATGAACATCAGCTGTAATCATACCAATGTATACCTCCATCTTTTACTTCAATGTTTTTCTTATTTCTTGTCTTCAGCTTTTGATATGAATTACAGAGCCCTAGACCACCAATATACCTCAACCATCATTCAGCTGGATGACACTGTATTCATTTGTGCCATTTTTATCTGTTTACTCATAGTCAGAATATTACCTGAAAAAGCTTTTATTTTCATAAGGCCTTAAAACCATAAGAAATAAGAATAGAAGGAGGCCATTCTACCCCTTAACTTTGTTCTGTCATTCAACAGCACCATGGTGGATTTGATGTAGCTCACATCAACTTTCCTGTGTTTTCCGTGTAACCCATGAATCCCCTATTCATCAAGAATCCATCAATTTCAGCAGTAAATGTACACAAGGATTCTGTCCCCGCAGCTGTCTGTGTTCCAAAGACTCACAACCCTCAGAGAAGAAATTCCTCTTCATCTCAGTGCTAAATCTGATATTATGCCCTCTGGTGTTAGACTGTCCCATGAGGGGAATCGGTATTTACCCTGTCAGGCCATTATGAATCCAGTATGTTTCAATGAGAACCCCTGTCATTCTTCTAACTGCCAGTGAATAGAGTCCCAACCCTTTTGCTCTTAAGATAATCCTACTATATTAGTGATCATCTTAGGGAACCTTTTCTAAATTGCATCCAATGCAACAATATCTTTCCTTAATTAAGGGACCAAAACTGCTCACTGTACTCCAGATATGGTCCAGTTGCAGAAAAGTAAGACTTTCATACTCTGATACTTCAAATCGCTTGAAATAAGGGCCAACATTCCATTAGCCTTCCTGATTATCTGCTGCAGCTGTGTGCTAGCTTTCTATATTGTGCACAAATACCCACAAGCCCCTTGTATTTAAGCTTTTTGAAGTTTTTCTCAATTTAAGTAATGCTCTGTTATCATAGAGTCATAGAGTTATTGAGATGTACAGCACAGAAACCGACTCTTCGGTCCAACTTGTCCATGCTGATGAGATATCACAATCTAGTCCCCCCTGCCAGTACGCGGCCCATATCCCTCCAAACCCTTCCTATTCATGTACCCATCCAGATACCTCTTAAATGTTGCAATTGTACCAGCCTCCACCACATCCTCTGGCAGCTCATTCCATTCTTCTGTTCTCCCCTCCAAAATGAACAACTTGGTATTTTTCTTACATTCTGCTCCATTTGTCCACTTACGTAACCTGATAACGTCATTCTGTAAACTTTTTGTATCCCTCCCGCAACTTGCCTTTCCACCTATTTTGGTTCTTCTGCAAATATGGCTGCAGTACATTCATCCAAATCATCAATATAGATTGTAAGTAGTTGTGGTCCCAACACTAACCTCTGTGGGACCCCACTGGTCACAGGTTGTCAACCTGAAAAAGAGCCCCTTGTCCCCACTCACTGTTTCCTGCCCATGAGCTAATTCTCCTTCCATGCCAATATATTACTTCAACACCGTGGGGTGTTATTCTATATGTAATCTTTCATGAGTTATCTTTCAGATGTCTTCTAGAAATTGAAATACAACACATCTACTGATTCTTCTATATCCACTCTGGCTGAGACCTCCTCGAAAACCTCGAAAAAAATTAGTCCGACACACTTACCCTTTCATGAAGCCATGTTGACTCTGTTTGAGTAGATTATGGTTTCTGAAATGTTATGCTATTACTTCCTTAATTAATGATTCCAATACTTTTCCAACAATAGACATTAGGCTCATTGCACATAGTCACTCACTTTTTATCTCCTTCCCTTTTTGATTGGGGGGATTTCACATCAATAGCTTTCCAAGTCTCTGGTACTTCTCCAGATCCAACAATGTTTTGGAAAATTACAAAATTACAACCAATACATCCATTTTCTCTGTCACTACAAGGGACCTGGCTTCAATTCCACCCTTGGGCAACTGTCTGCATGGAGTTTGCCCATTCTCTGCATGGGTTTCCTCCCACAATCCAAAGATGTGCAGGTTAGGTGAATTGGCCATGCTGAGTTGAAGGGCTCCTTGCTTCTCCTGCTCCTTGGATGCTGCCTGACCTGCTGCGCTTTTCCAGCAATACATTTTTCAGCTCTGATCTCCAGCATCTGCAGTCCTCACTTTTTCCATGCTGAGTTGCCCATAGTATTCAGGAATGTGTAGGTTAGGTGCATTAGTCAGGGGCAAATATTGATTATGGATTAGAGGTGCTGGAAAAGCACAGCAGTTCAGGCAGCATCCGAGGAACATTAAAATCGATGTTTTGGGCAAAAGCCCTTCATCAGGAATACAGGCAAAGTGCCAGAAGGGTGAAAAGAACAACTGATGAGCTTTTCCAGCATCTCTAATCCAGAATCTGGTTTCCAGCATCTGCAGTCATTGTTTTTACCCAGGGGCAAATATTGAATAATGGGTTTGGGTGGGAAACTCTTTGGAGGATCAATGTAGACTTGTTGGGCCGAAGGGCCTGTTTCCACACTGTAGGGATTCTGAAATAGCTTCATTTTTGTCGGCAGCAGTTGCAGTAGGAGGTGCAGAGGCCTGACAGGAAGGTAAATTTAAAGTATAAAAGTACTAGGGATAGTCAACTTGGTTTTGTGAAGGGTAGGTCGTGCCTGACAAACCTTATTGAGTTCTTTGAGAAGATGACCAAAAAGGTTGATGAGAGCAAAGCGATTGATGTGGTGTATATGGATTTCAGTAAGGCATGATACGGTTCCCCAAGATAGACTATTATACAAAATACAGACGCATGGGATTGAGGGTGATTTAGCGGTTTAGATCAGAAATTGACTAGATGAAAGAAGACAGAGGCTAGTGGTTGATGGGAAATGTTCATCCTGGAGTTCAGTCACTAATGGTGTATCGCAAGGATCTGTTTCGGGTCCACGCCTCTTTGTCATTTTTATAAATGACCTGGTTGGGAGTGTAGAAGGATGGCTTAGTAAATTTGCAAATAACACTAAGGTTGGTGGAGTTGTGGATAGTGCCAAAGGATGTTGTAGGTTACAGAGGGACTTAGATAACCTGCAGAGCTGGGCTGAGAGGTGGCAAATGAAGTTTAATGCGAAAAGTGTGAGGTGATTCACTTTGGAAGGAGTAACAGGAATGCAGTGTACTGGACTAATGGTGAGATTCTTGGTAGCGTAGATGAGCAGAGAGATGTTGGTGTCCATATACATAGATCCCTGCAAGTTGCCACCAAGGTTGATAGGGTTGTCAAGAAGGCATACGGTGTGTTAACTTCTAGTTGTAGAGGGATCGAGTTTCAGAACCATGAAAGCATGCTGCAGCAGTACAAAACTCTGGTGCAGTCGCAGTTGAAGTATTGCATAGTTTTGGTCACAGCATTATAGGAAGGATGTGGAAGTTTTGGAAAGGATTCAGAGGAGATTTATTAGAATGTTGCCTAGTATGGAGGGAAGGGCTCACGAGGAAAGGCTGAGGGACTTGAGGCTGTTTTCGTTAGAGAGAAGAAGGTTGAGAGGTGACTTAACTGAGACATATAAAATAATCAGAGTTAGATAGGGTGGACAGTGAGAGTCCTTTTCCTCAGATGGCGATGGCTAGCACGAGGGGACATCACTTTAAATTGAGGGGTGATAGAAATAGGACAGATGTCAGAGGTAGTTTCTTTACTCAGAGAGTAGTCAGGGCATGGAATGCGCTGCCTGCAACAGTAGTAGACTCGCAAAAATTAAGGGCATTTAAATGGTCATTGGATAGACATATAGATAATAATGGAATAGTTAAGGTTAGATGTGCTTCAGATTTGTTTCACGGTTTGGTGCAACATTGAGGGCCAACGGCCTGTATTGCACTGTAATGTTCTATCTTCTACTACCTCTGCTGTACTATTACCTCTGGTATCCTCCAGTGATATATCTTTGCCTCTTTCCTATTTCTTGTCTACATCCTGACCATTGGAAATATCTTTCAAAAGCGTAGCATCAGATTTTGCAATAATGTGCATGATAGCTCTATCGCACCACCATGCTCGATTTCACCATTGCTTCAAAATTATCATATCGCTTGGCCAACAATAATTACTGATTGACAGAGATATCCATCAATTAAATATTGGGAACCCAAAGCCATTGTGTTTGGCCCCTGCTCAAAACTTGGTCCCCATCTATTCAGGCCATCCCTCACCTTGGCAACTGTCTCTGGCTGAACCAGGTTATCTACAACCTTGGTTTCATTGCAACTCCAAGATGGATTTTGCAACCCTATGTCCAAGCCATCAGTGAGACTGCATATTTCCATCTCCGTTGTTTTATCCAACCCCAACCCTTTTTCAGCTTATCTGATGAAATCCTCATTCTTGGCCTTTTTTACCTCCAGAATTGACCATTTCAATGCATCCTGAGCAGCGTCCCATATTCTACTCTCCATAGGATTGCAGTCATCCTGAACTCTGCTAACCATAATCTTCGTCACATCAACTCCAATACCAACTTATCTCTACTGACATATGTTAACTCCTGGTTAAGTAACATATGATTTTAAGTTTCTCATGTTTGTTTCAAAGTACCTCCATGGCCTCCCCACTCACTATCTCTGTAATCTCCTCCAGATTCTCAATATTAGTTGGAGTCAGTCTCAGAACATCATTGGCAGGTTCTTCATATTGGTGTCCGAGGCCAGCCATCTCCTGTTCCTTCAACAATGACCTTCCCTCCATCGTAAGTCAAAAGTAGAGATGTTGACTAATGATTGCACAGATTTCACCACCATCAAGATTTCTTAAACTGTGCTTGTCCAAGTACAACCCTATCTGTGAAACATTCAGATTTAAGCCTGAAAAGTATCAGGCCATAACCATCTCCAGCAAGAGGGAATCTAAAATTCGCCACTTGAGATCCAAAGGTGTTACTACTACTGAATCTCCCACCATCACATCCTGAAGGTTACCATTGACCAGAAAGTGAAATGTCAAGATTAGAGTAGCACTGGAAAAGCACAGCTGGTTAGGCAGCATCTGAGGAGAAGGAAAATCGACATTTCGGGCAAAAGCCCTTCATCAGGAATGAGGATGGGAGAGCACTACTCTAATCTTCACTCTAATCTCCAGCATTAACAGTACTCACTTACGCCCAGAAAGTGAAATGGACTAGCTACACAAATGCAGTGGCTAAAAGAGCAGGTCAGAGGCTGGTAATTCTATGGTGAGTAACTCATTTCCTATCTTGCCAAAGTTGATGCATCAACTACCAGGCACAAGTCAAGTGAGTGATGGGAAACTATCCCCTTACATGGAGAGTACAGGTCCAACAACAATCAAGATGTTTGACACAAGGCTGTCCATTTGATTAGAATCACCTCACAAACATTCATTCCTTCTACCACTGACACATTAGATTACTTACAGTGTGGAAAAAGGCCCTTCGGCCCAACAGGTCCACACCAACCCACCAAAGAGCAATCCACCCAGACCCATTCCCCTACATTTACCCTTTCACCTAACACCACGGGCAATGTAGCATGGCCAATTCACCTAACCTGCACATTTTTGGACTGTGGGAGGAAACCGGAGCACCAGGAGGAAACCCACACAGACACAGGGAGAATGTGCAAACTCCACACAGACAGTTGCCTGAGGCAGGAATTGAACCCAGGTCTCTGGTGCGGTGAGGCAGCAATGCTAACCACTGTGCTACCGTGCTGCTAAAAATGTACACATGTACAGCAGTAAGATGTCTGTAAGATGCATTGCAGATATTCACCAAGGTTCCTTAGACAGCACCTTTCAAACCCACATCCACCTCCATCTAGAAGGACAAGAGCGGCAGACATATTGGAACACCACCACCTGCAGGTTCCCCATTAAAACAGTCATCTCCTGACTTGGAAATATAATGCTGTTCCTTCAGTATTGATGGTCAAAAATCCTGGAACTCCCTCCATAAGAGCATTGTGGTTCTCTCTGCAGAAAATGGACTGCAGTAGTTCAAGAAAACAGCTCAGTCACCTTTAATTGCAACTCAGAATGGGCAAACAAATGATGGCCTTGCTTATAACACACATTCTATGGCAGAATACCATTTAAAAGACCCTCTCAGATATCTGTATTCACTTAATACTGGCATGTTTGAAATCCCAGTTTTAAATGCTGTACCATTGGGTGGTCATATGTTCAAATGTCTAGGTCCCAAGCTCTGGAATTTCCTCCTCCACTTTTGTATCTCTCTTCCCTCCTTTAAGACACTCAATACAGACCTTTCAAAGCTTCTCCTACTGCTTTGAGTGACTCAGTATGACATTTTCCTTTATAATCCTTTTGTACAGTCATGCAGCAAAGAAGAAGCCCTTTAGCCCATCAGTCTGTACCAACCTACCTACACTCCATAGGTTTGAATGCTATGACATTTCAAGCACTCATCCATGTTCTTTTTAAAGGCTGTGAGATTGTCACCATTCAAATTTCCACCAGTATCTGGGTGAAAACATTTTTTCCTCAAATCCCCTTTAAACCTCCTGGCCTTCATCTTAAAATTATGTCTCCTCATCATCAGGGGAACTGTTACTTCTTGCGAGCATTTCTGGATTAAACTCCATCTGCGACTGATCTGTCAATCTGGCGAACTATCTATATTTTTCGAAGGCTGGTCAATCTGTGTGACACTGACAAACCTATTTATTATTGCCCTCATATTCTCATCTGTATCGCTTATATTTATCAGAAATAATAAGGGACCCAGCACTAACCCCTGAAGCACACCAGTGGATACTGGCCTCCAGTCACACAAACAGCCTTCTGTCATAACTCTCTGTCTCCTACCACTCAGCTAATTGTAGATTCAACTTGCCAGCTTACCTTGGATTCCATTTACCTTTCCCTTCTTTCACAATCTCCCTTGTGTGACCTTGTCAAAGGCTCTGCTGAAATCCAAATTAACTAAATCAACTGCACTATTCTCATCCGGGTACATGATCACATCTTCAGAGAATTCTGTTCAAGTTTGTGTGGCACAACCACCTCTAACAAAGCCATGCTGATTAGTTCTGATCAAAACTTGATCTTCTAAGAGGAGATTCATTCTCTGTTTAGAATCTTCTCCATTAGTTTCCCTACCACTGATGTGAAATGTACAGTTTATAATTCCCAACCTTATCTCTACCACCCTTCTTTAAAATTGGATCCACATTAGCTGTCCTCCAGCACTCTAACATCTACCCTGTGGCAAGAGAGGAATTAAAAGTTTAAGTCAGAGCCCCTGTAATTTCCTTTTTTGTGACTATACTTCAAAATTCAATTACTTTAAAGATGCTATGTAGATATACATTAATGTGGTTAATTTATAATCTATGAGAATATTTCAATATAATTGATTTCCTGCCTTCCACAAAGAGATTGCTATTGTTGGACATTTGGAAATCCCATTAATTCAGTTCAGGATTAACACTGATATCACATGCAGGAACACCATCCACTAGGTACACGGTACATACTCATGTGACTTGACCAACGTGGTCTATCTCATGCACTGCAGGAAAAGATGCCCTGAAGTATGGTATATCAGCAAGACCATGCAGACACTACAACAGATGACTGGACACCACTCAACAATCACCAGGCAGGAATGTTCCCTCCCAGTTGGGGAACACCTCAAAGGTCAAGAACATTCAGCCTACGATCTTCGAGTAAACATCCTCAAAGCTTTCGAAATACACAACAACAAAGAATTGCAGAAACTGATAGACATGTTCCATACCCATGACGATGGCCTCAACTGTGATCTTGGGTTCATAGAACATAGAACATAGAAAAATACAGCGCAGTACAGGCCCTTTGGCCCTCGATGTTGCGCCGATCCAAGCCCACCTAACCTACACTAGCCCACTATCCTCCATAGGCCTATCCAATGCCCGTTTAAATGCCCATAAAGAGGGAGAGTCCACCACTGCTACTGGCAGGGCATTCCATGAACTCACGACTCACTGAGTAAAGAATCTACCCCTAACATCTGTCCTATATCTACCACCCCTTAATTTAAAGCAATGCCCCCTCGTAA
>NC_057712.1:88851863-88857958 GCF_004010195.1 Chiloscyllium plagiosum | reverse complement strand
CCTCCTCTCGCTTATCTCTCCACGCTTCAGGCTCACTGCCTTTATTCCTGATGAAGGGCCTTTGTCCGAAACATCGATTTTGCTGCTCTTCGGATGCTGCCTGGACTGCTGTGCTCTTCCAGCACCACTAATCCAAAAATTGCTCTTCATAGAATAGTGACATAGAACAATTGTTTTTGACTTCCACAAGCAAAATTATCACCAATATCTTGCATGACCAGTTCTGGATTAGCCCACAATAAGAGTTCCGATAGATATTGTCAGTTCATAAAATAACATTTACTACCCTAGAATGGAATAGTGTCCTGTATCGGATAACCTGTGTCCATATCTGACATACTATTTCGGATGTAACACAAGAGCAAAGCGAAGCTTCACCTCAACCTCAGAACTGCAGAGACCCTTTCTGTTTGGGTAGCACAGTGGTTAGCACTGTGGCCTCACAGCACCAGGGACCTGGGCTGGATTTCATCCTTGAGCAAATGTCTGTGGAGTTTGCAAATTCTTCCGGTGTTTGCGCGAGTTTCCTCTGGGTGCTCCGGTTTCCTCCTACATTCCAAAGATGTGCAGGATCAATGAATTGACCATGCTAAATTGTCCCGTAATGTCCAGAGTTTTGTAGGCGAGGTGGATTAGCCATGGCAGCAGCAGGGTTACTGTGATGGTGTAGGTCTATTTGGAATACCATTCTGAGGGTCAGTGCAAACTCAATGGGAAGTATAGATTATATACGTTGCACTAAAAACAGTGACAGAAGAGTTGGTCCAAACCCAAGAAGATGTTTAAAGATTGCAAAAAAAGAAGAGTCATTAAGAATGAGAAAGAAATAAGGAATAGGTCCATCTTACAATAAAACAAATCAAATTGCTTACTTGTAGGGAGTAGTTTAAAAATGAAATCAGGTAAGCATTAAACTGAACAACACAAGAAAATACAGGCTACTGCAAGATGGTGATGGGAACTCATCCACTAAAGCTGAAATACATTCAAGTGACAGAGAAGGTCTAAAGTAAATTATAGTTCAACAAGTCACTGAATAGTTTCTGTACTTATTTGGCTGTTTGAAATCCACCCCATCCAACCTCCAGTAGAAATCAGAAGTCAGAAATCTCCAACATACCATTGGTGAAGACATGAAGGCCATAGCTGAAGTGAACCTACTTGCAGTGATGAGAACATAAGAACTAAGAACTAAGAGCAGGAGTAGACATTTCAGACCCTTGTGCCTGCTCTGTCATTTAATACACTATGGGCTGATTCCATCTCAGCGTCAAATCCATTTTCCTGCCCTTTCTCCATTATCCTTCAACCCCTCAATAAATTAAAGATTTATTTACCTTCTCCTTAAATTTATACAATGTCAAAGCATCCAGCATACTCTGGGGTAATGAATTCTACAGCTTTATAACTCTTTGACTGAAGTAATTTCTCCTCATCTCTGTTTGAAATCTGCTATCCCTTATCCGAAAACTATCATCTATCGTTCTAGATTACCGACATGAGGAAATATCCTCTCTACCTTTACTTTGTCGATCCCCTTTAGCATCTTATATACCTCAATTAGATCTCCTCCCAGTCTTCTAAACTGCAGACAGTATAGGCCCGAACTACTCCATTTCTTTTCAGAAGACAAAACCCTCTCTGGAATCAGTCTCGTGAACCTTCTCAATACTGCCTGGAATGCAACTGCATCCCTCCCCAAGTGAGAGGTCCAAACTTGTACCCAATATTTCATTTATGGTCTCACTAAGGCCTTGTACAGTTGCAGTAACATTTTCCTACTTTTATACTCTATTCCTTTTGCAATGAATGCCAAAATTCCATTTGCCTTCCTTGTTACCTGCTGTACCTTCATATTAGTTATCTGCTATTCACGCAAATATCCCACTTCACTGAAACACTCTGAAGTTTCTCTACATTTATATAATAAGTTGCCTTTCTATTGCTCAATGAAAATGCATACCCTCATGCTTAGCCATCTTAAACTCCAACTGCCAAATTTTGGCCCATTCACCTAACCTCTCCATTTCCACATGTAAATTTCTTGATTTTTCCCTGCAACTTAGTTTCCCACTTACTTTTGTGTCAGCTGCGAATTTAGCTATAGAACTCTCTAACTCGACATCCAAGTCAATTAAAAAGATAGCAAATAGTTGGGGTCCAAGAATCAAACCTGTGGAACCCTACTAGTTATATCTGGTATTGAGAAAAAAAAAGCCTCTCATCCCAAAACTCCACTTTCTGTTATTAGCCAATACTCTATTCAAGTCGAGAGCGTAGTGCTGAAAAAGCACAGGAGGTCAGGCAGCATCCGAGGAGCAGGAGAACCGACGCTTCGGGCATAAGCCCTTCATCAATTCTCCTGCTCCTCCGATGCTGCCTGACCTCTTGTACTTTTCCAGCACCACATTCTCAACTCTGATGCTCCAGCATCTGCAGTCCTCACTTTCTCTAGTTGATTAATACTCTATTCAAGCCAATAAACTACTCCTAACCACATGTGATCTTATTGTGTCTTAACTTTCTGTGCACCATGTAATGAAATGCCTTTTGAAAGTCCAGATAAACTATGTCTGCATGGTCATCATCATTCATATTGCTTGTTACATATTCACAGAATTCTCGTAAATTATTCAAACATGGAAGACTTTTAGTTACTCCCATGTTCCCCTTCAACCACACGTAAAAAACAAATCTCATTGTGTGATATTTTTCACAATTTTACAGTTTCCTGTACAGAATTCTACCTACGAATCCCTAAGTTATCAGCTTAATCTATTCAAACTCTTTGCCAGCAATAAGTCATACATAACAATATTCAACTGACTATGTCTTTTCTGTCACAATCATAAACATTTAGTAACTGGACTGGAAAAATCCCCTCCATATTGTTTTTAAATGCTGAAACACTACATACTGAAACACTCAATAACCTCACATGTTTTCTCTTGTTCTTTATTTTAATCATGAAGGATTAATGCTGTGTGTAATCTACCTTAACAACTTTGTGGTGCATTGGAGCCACAGGATGTGCCTCTGCTAAAATAAATAGTTCAAAGAACTACATTACATGTATGAATTGTTATGTATTATTTCAAAAATCCCATTAATTTTATCTAATTGTTTTTGTGACTTTTTTAACATTCCTATGAATGCTATATCTCAATGTAAAATATGGTTTTAATTGTATTTCACAGATACAGTTTCCTGCCTGCCATATCTCTACTGCAACTTTATGATAAATTACTGTATACCAAGAAGGCCACATATTTTGTTAACTTCTTTAATGTGCATTCCATAATAGATTCCCGCAATAGTTTGTTTCCTTTGTGAATAGTTCTGATGTCAGCAGAATAAAGTGAAATGCGATTATAACAAAACAAAGAAGTTGCACCATGAAAATGTCACCCAGTGATTTACAGGTATTCACGTGCTTTCTCTTCTGGGAGTAAATCAAGTATTTGCGATAAGCAACTGGTATGAGAATTATTCCTCATTGTTAATATTGTAAAGTAGGCAAAGATAGCAGTGATTTTTTCCCAAAGTGATACAATTTTGCCTCCAACTGGTTAGCTTACTTGGGAACATTAGAAATTGAATATGGATATTGTGGTATTGAAGAATTCAACAGATGTTTATTACAGCTAGCTTTTACACACAAATAGTACATCTCTCAGGCACATCAGTGTCTGGGGTAACATCTAGCTATTATATTACATAGAGAAATGTTGATCACCATGCCTCTAGTATTATGTCTTGCTTCAAGTGAACCAAGTTAGCTGGATTATGAGACCTTTACATATCATCAGGCCACACATTCTGACAATGATCATATCATCAGCATTTCTTGAAGATATGCTGACACAGATGGATCTGGGGTGTCCTATTCCATGAAGCACAACTGAGTGAGTATGTAAGTACTGCTTGTAATTAGAAAAGATAGTCACCATTTAGTACAAATTGAATTGAATACAAAATTGGGAAGATAAACTTCAGCATACAGGAAATTGGTGAGATTGCACGTCGACTACTGTGCATAATATTGGTCCCCTTATTTATGGAAGGATGTACATTCATTGGAAACAGTTCCGAGAAGGCTTAATATACTAATGTCTGGAAAGGGTGAGTTGCCTTCTGCAGAAAAGTTGGTCAGGCTGGTCTTGTATTTGTTGGTGTTTAGAAGAATAAGAGACAATTTGTTTGAAACCTAAAAGATCCTGCAGGCTGTTGACAAGGGGATATGGAACAAATGTCTCCTCTTCTGGGAGATTCTAGAACTAGGAATCACTGATTTTAAAAAATTGACCATTTCAGGCAGAGGTTTTTTTTCTCACAGAGAGTTGTGTTTTTGGAACTCTCTTCCTTGAAAGGCTTCCTCAGAGCAGTATCTTTGAATCTTTTTAAAGCAATGCTAGATAGATTCTTAATAAGCAAGTGGGTGAAAGAGGTGGTTTTGTAAGAGGTGGTTATGTGGAATGTGGATCAAATCATCCATCATCACTTTAATGACATTACCAGTTTAAAAAGACACAGTGTGCCAGCAGCAAAAATACCATCCCGACAAAGAAAGACAGCACTGTCCATGGAATCAACACAAATGCAAATTCAGTATTTCAGAAGCAAAATTTCACACAGAAACTGGTAAAAGAAATTGCTGGAGCTAAAGGGTAGGCTACAAAACAAAAGAGAAAATCGATACTCACTCAGAAAATGTAGATACTTTAATGAAAGATGCTCTAGAAAAAACAACAGAAGGGTCCCAAGGGGAAAAGGGAATAATTTTATGAGCATCAGAGGAAAGTCCAAAAAGGCAACTCAAAGGTTGTGTAAACAGAGTTCATAGGTCACTTATATCTAGCAGGAATCACAATGTCAGGTCAAATACAAGACTATAAAATTCTAGTACTCAATACTCTAGTTGCAATTACAGCGGGAAGATTCAAAAAGGTCACAGCCCAAGATATTTATTTAGAAAGTCATAGAGAGAAAGCTGCTCGGTGTTTTAAACTAAGAAGTGGGAAAACTCCACCTGGGCAAGGAAACCTAGAAGTGATAGCCAACATCTTGCTCATTAAAAAGGCCAAGGAACCCTTGAAAAAGACCGAACACTCATGCAAGCAGTACCAAGTTATTACATTATTACAATGAAATAAAGAATTAAATTAATTTTAAAATAATTTAAAGAATGCAAAGAGAAATTTAGAGAGCTTAAAGGTAGCAAATCACTGCAAAACAGCAAGTTGATATAATTTACAGTATGATTGAAGAATTTGAAATAGTTTTTAAGCAATGCAGCACAACGGTTAAAACTGTGGTTTCACAATGCCAGATACCAAGGTTCAATTCCAGCCTCAGGTGACTGTGTGGATTTTGCATGTTCTCCTTGGGTAAATAGGTTTCCACCAGCTTCCTCCCACAGACTAAAGATGTGGGAGGAAGCCGAACTATGCTAAGTTGTCGAGGAGAAAGTGAGGACTGCAGATGCTGGAGATCAGAGCTGAAAATGTGTTGCTGGAAAAGCGCAGCAGGTCAGGCAGCATCCAAGGACCAGGAGAATCGACGTTTCGGGCATGAGCCCTTCTTCCTGAGCCCTTTAAGAGAGAGTGAATGCTTTTCTGAACTGAGAGCTGATAAGCACCTGTGATTTGACTAGAAAGTCTCAGAGTATACTGGAAAATTGAAAATATGTAACATTTTGCTGTGAAATGGATATCTGAGTTGGTTGCTGTTTAGACAACAATTCAAATTTAACCAATCAGTTCAAATTATGCCCCAGGATACTAAAAGTCAATCAAGTTTGAATTTATTGTTTTGCTAACATCAAATCAATGAGATGATCCGATGTTGGGGATATAAGAAAGGCAGGCATTTTGAAAATTGGAGACAGAACAACAACCCGTCCATGCCGACCAGATATCCCAACCCAATCTAGTCCCATCTGTCGCACCCAGCCCATATCCCTCCAAACCCTTCCTATTCATATACCCATCCAAATGCCTCTTAAAAGTTGCAATTATACCAGCCTCCACCACATCCTCTGGCAGCTCATTCCATACCCGTATCACCCTCTGCATGAAAACGTTGCCCCTTAGGTC
>NC_057712.1:88837295-88850087 GCF_004010195.1 Chiloscyllium plagiosum | reverse complement strand
CTCCTACTTCCTTTATACTCTTCTCAGGATTCACTCGATCTATCCTGCCTATACCTGACATATGCCTCCTTCTTTTTCATAACCAAACCCTCAATTTCTTTAGTCATCCAGCATTCCCTATACCTACCAGCCTTCCCTTTCACCCTGACAGGAATATACTTTCTCTGGATTCTTGTTATCTCATTTCTGAATGCTTCCTATTTTCCAGCCGTCCCTTTACCTGTGAACATCTGCCTCCAATCAGCTTTTAAAAGTTCTTGCCTAATAGCGTCAAAATTGGCCTTTCTCTAATTTAGAACTTCAAATTTTAGATCTGGTCTATCCTTTTCCATCACTATTTTAAATCTAATAGAATTATGGTCACTGGCCCCAAAGTGCTCCCCCACTGACACCTCAGTCACCTGCCCTGCCTTATTTCCCAAGAACAGGTCAAGTTTTGCACCTGCTCTTGTAGGTACATCCACATACTGAATCAGAAAACTGTCTTGTATGCACTTAAGAAATTCCTCTCCATCTAAACCCTTAGCATTATGGCAGTCCCAGTCGATGTTTGGAAAGTTAAAATCCCCAACCATAACTAGCTTCTTATTCTTACAGATAGCTGAGATCTCCTTACAAGTTTGTTTCTCAATTTCCCTCTGACTATTATGGGGTCTATAATACAATCCCAATAAGGTGATCATCCCTTTCTTATTTCTCAGTGCTACCCAAATAACTTCCCTGGATGTATTTCCGGGAATATCCTCCCTCAGCACAGCTGTAATGACATCCCTTATCAAAAATACCACTCCCCCTCCTCCCTTGCCTCCCTTTCTATCCTTCCTGTAGCATTTGTATCCTGGAACATTAAGCTGCCAGTCCTGTCCATCCCTGAGTCGTGTTTCTGTAATTGCTATGATATCCCAGTCTCATGTTCCTAACCATGCCCTGAGTTCATCTGTTTTCGCTGTTAGGCCTCTTGCATTGAAATAAATGCAGTTTAATTTATCAGTCCCACCTTGTTCTCTGCTTTGTTCTTGCCTGCCTGATTGTTTGACTCATTCTTTTCTCAACTGTCCCAGTCTCAATTTGATCTCTTTCCTTAGTACCTCCCTGGGTCCCACCATCCCTCCTTACTAGTTTAAATCTTCCCGAGCAACTCTCACAAACGTCCCTGCCAGCATATTAGTCCCCTTCCAATTCACATGCAATCCATCCTTCTTGGACAGGCTACTTCTACCCCAGAAGAGATTCCAATGATCCAAAAATGTGAATCCTTCGCCCATACACCAGCTCCTCAGCCATGTATTCCTCTGCTCTATCCTCCTATTCCTACCATCACTAGCCCGTAGCGCCGAGACTAATCCAGATATTATAACCCTCGAGGACCACTTTTTAAAATTCCTGCCCAACTTTCTATATTCTCCCTTCAGAATCGCAACCTTTTCCTTTCCTATGTCGTTGATACCAATGTATCCCTCTCCCCTTTGAGAACATTCTGCACCTTCTCTAAGACATCCTTGATCCTGGCACCAGGGAGGCAACACATCATTCTGATTTTTCGTTGCTGGCCGCAGACATATCTGTCTGTGCCCTGACTGGAGAGTCCTCTAAAACACAATTGATTGCTTGGGACACAACATACCCCTCATTACATCAGAGCCTGTGTTGATATCAGAAACTTGGCTGTTCGTGCTACATTCCCCTGAAGGTCCATCACCCCCTACATTTTCCATAACAGCATACTTGTTTGAGATAGGGATAGCCACAGAAGACACTTGCATTTCCTGCCCTAACTCTCCTACCTTTCCTGGAGTTAACACATCTACCTGACTGTATCTGCAGCTTTTCTCCCTTCCTATAACTGCCATCCATCACACCCTCTTGCTCTTGTAAATTCTTCATTACCTCTAACTGTCGCTCCAACTGTTCCATTCGATCTGACAGGATTTGCAACCAACAACATTTATTGCAGATATAATCCTCAGTAATCCTTAAACTCTCCCAAAACTCCCAAATCCAACAACAAGAGAATATTACTCTAGCAAAGGTCATTTTGCTCCTTCCTGAAAATAGCACCATCTTATTGTTCTATAAAACACTGCTCCAGGCTAACTTAATACGTATGGCTTATATTTAATCAAGAGACAGATCCCAATAATAAACATATAAACAAGAAAGAAACCACTCTACTCACTAATGTAGATTTATAGCCAGACTATACTTAAAACTATTCACTTATCTGCTTCTGTGCTGTGACCTCTCCCAAACAGGTTCCTCCAAGATCAGTTGTTAATTTCACTGTTTGTTAAGTTTTCCCTGGCACACTCTGAAGTCCAGTGATATATGAATTCAAACAGCAATGGCAGTAACTGCACAGATTCACTGCTGTGTCAGTTAGCAGTGTGGGTTTCTATCTCTCTCTCCCTTACAGACCATGTGCTTGCTGCCTTTGTCTGACTGTCTCCCTTTTAAAAGTGTCATGGTTTTGACTTTTCTTTTCTCCAAAATTCCAAAACCATGCAAAAGCAAATGAAACAGTAATTGCTACTCCTGGAATTAGAGGAAGTCACCTCCAACACCTAAATACCTCAAAAAAGAAGCAGCCTGTTACAACCAGAAATTATTCCCATCCACTATCTTGGATTACCTAGTATCCTTCCTCGTTCAAAGAGCTCTCCAACTGTACCATGTGATCTTTCCATGACTCGCTAAAGATCACGACATCATCCAGATAAACTATGCAATTTGTTAATCTGGCCACAACTCTGTTCGTCAGTGTTTGGAATGTGGCTGGTGTGTTCTTCATTCCAAACGGCATCACTTTGAATTGATATAGCCCATTTGGGGTTACAAATGCAGAAACCTCTTCTCCTTCCTCTGATAAATGTACCTGTCAATAACCACGTAGTAAGTCCAACTTCGTGATGTAAATGGCATGACGAACTTTCTCTATACAGTCCTCCAATCGTGGTATTGGGTATGTGTCTGATTTAGTTACAGCGTTGACCTTCCAATAGTCCACATGGAACTACCATGATTGGCGAACTCTACTCACTCTGACACGGTTCGATGATATCTTTTTTGAGCATTGCATCCACTTCCTTCTGGACCTGTGTGGTTCTGAAAGGACTAAGTCAGTAGGTGTACTGTTTTATTGGAACAGCATCCCCTACTTCTACTTTATTCCTTATGGGAATTGGCAAGAAAGATGCTGGTTTTATTACTGCCTGTGGCTTACCTACCATTTGGCACATATGACATGTACGGCAAACTTTAACCACATCTTTGTGCATTCCAAGCCAATAGAAATTTTTTTGTTCCTTAGCCTGAGTCTTCCTTACATCTATGTAACCTCCAGTGGTAATTCATGTGTTACCCATAATACTTATTGTCTGTATGCTACCAGCAACACAATCTGGTGCATTTTCGCCCATTTCTCCTCTGCACTAACCTGCTGTGGTCTCCATTTTAGTCTTAAGATTCTATCTTTAAGATAATAACCCTCGGGAATACATTCCGATTCCTTTTCTCAGTAAACATCAACGCATATATATATGTATGTATTGTTGCCTTGTCTTTCTGTTGTAAGTCCATTAGCCTTTCAGGACTAAACACTTCTGCTTGACACTCTACCTGCTCAAGTTTTTCCTGCACCGTTATGTCAAACAGACTGTCAATTAAGTGAACCTCAAGTCTTTTACTTTTTTTGTTGTTGTGATTTATGATAGTGGGATCTTGTTATTGCACAGCCTGAAAAAAATCCAGGGTATTTTTCTTTTAACTCCTTAGTTCCCTGGTCTTCATTTGGCTTCTCCTCAAAAAAGGGTGTCACTCCCACCTTGGATTCTGCTAAATCGTTGCCAAGAATACATTGTATTCCTGGAACTGACACTCCATCAATCTATCCCACTGTTACTACCCCAGTCTTGGGGTGGGAGGGGTAGATGGCAGAGTTTTCAATATAATATAGTTATATATTTGATTGTATAATGAATTAGCAATGGAAAATAAAATAATTAGAGAAAGTGTATCAAGTAATGATTCTGAAGAGATTACATTCATTTTACATTGGATCCATCTAGTCTATTGATGTGACACACAGTCCGTGGGTGGAAATAAAAAATTCTACTCTAGCTTTCAGAGGGAACTTATGTGTCTATTTCAGGTCCTCATAATAATGCCTGACAAAACATATTTGTACTTATTGCATTCATGCAATAAACCTTCTTGTTATCTAAGAACAATAAATCTTTTGAATGACTTTGTGGTGGAGCATGGTCTAACATCGATCGGCCCAAGACAAAGCAAAGGTAAAGGAGGATGGGGAGCAGTGAACTATTTCAAACAACCTTTACCCAGAGTACCACATACGGACAAAGGTCGCAAATACCATAAGGCACTGAGTGTGGTCTTCTGTTGAAATACTACAATCATTTGGCAGTCTGCACATATCTTGATGTATAGCCATTTTCAGTCTTACTTGTGAATTTCTAAATTATTATTGTAACACTAAAGTCTAAATCAATGACAAACATGACACCTAGAAATGAGTCCTGCAGAAATCTATTTGCAATAGCCTCCCAGTCACAAACATACTATTACTGAGTCAATGTTTGCTCCAAACATTTTAGGAATTCAATGCCCTCTATATCTTTTACATGGATATAATCAAGTTAATGTTGGCATTAAATTTGTTTCTGATCCTTTTCTTGCACAATAAATTGCTCTTCTATTTCCTTCTGTCTATAAGATTTTATCAGAGGTGACACACATCCTGTAGGTGTAAACAAGGAGCTCTACTCTCATTTTTAGGGGGAACATATGTATCTAAGTCAGCTTCCTAGGGTCCTCATAATAATGCCGAACCAAATATATTTATACTTATTGTATCCATACAATAAACCTTCTTGTTATCAAAAATTAATGCATTTTCTGAAGGCAGTTAATGGTAGGGCACTGTCTAACAGTAGATAGATCCAAGACAAAGCAAAGGCAAAGGCTCTGCCTAACCTCTGTTCTTCAATTCAACTCAAGTGGCTTCATTTGGTGATTGCACCTCACAGCTAGAATTATTTTTCTAACTAATATTGTGGGTCTTTTGTTAATCCCGCTCCTTATCTCAGCTGAAATGGCTGGACCCAGGAATGCAGAGTTTGCAGTTTTGTTTTTCTCCATGCCATGTTTCAGGTACAGGTATGTCATCACCTTTCATTTCAATAACATCTCTGCTATCAGGAGAGTGCGAGACTCATCTCATCACTGAAACAATGTCAAGAATTTCCAGCAAAGGTGATAATTTAAGAATGCTGATCTTCAAGCTGGAGGTATGAAAACCATGTTTTTTTGCTAACTTCTACACGCAACTGCACAAAATATTTGATGATTTGAATGCAGAAATTTAGTAATTGGGTATGATTTAATTCTCGTCAGGAGACATGGCTATCGAATCACCCAGACTATTTTTGGCATGTAGGAGGAATAAACAAAAAGGAAAAGAAGGTGAGATACCATTCTTAATAAGGGATACAGTCGGTACATTAGTAAGACAAGATCTTAGAATGAAGGATGATAAGAATCAAAAAACCAAAGAACTGCTGAAGCTGGAAATCAGAAGTATGAACATAAGTTGCTAAGAA
The DNA here is from genome assembly GCF_004010195.1 of Chiloscyllium plagiosum. Classification (NCBI taxonomy): domain Eukaryota; kingdom Metazoa; phylum Chordata; class Chondrichthyes; order Orectolobiformes; family Hemiscylliidae; genus Chiloscyllium; species Chiloscyllium plagiosum. The sequence continues at coordinate 88,844,469 of NC_057712.1, read as the reverse complement.
AACTCAGCCAGTCTGGCAGCACCTATGAAGAGAAAGCAGAGTGAATGTTTCAGGTCCAGTGACCTAGGATAAGGTTGGCAAATATGTTGAAGATGGGGTGGGGGTAAGAGTAGATGATAGATAGAGATGGAGCCCAGCGGGAGAGATCAACACAAAGGAATGGGTAAAGGTCAGCCTTGGAGAATCAATAGCTGCTAATTGGGATCATTGGAATTGTTGTAGTAGCAGCCCATGTCATAACAAGGCCTGGTGTGTTGGGATTGAGGTAGGGACATGGGAGAATATGCTCGGACCTTAAAATAGTTGAACTTGATGTTGAGTCCTGAAGGCTGCAGGGTCCCCAAATGGAAAATGAGGTGCTATTCTTCCAGCTTGTACTGACCCTCCATCAGGATCATCTTAGGGCCCTCTGCTTCTTAATGAAAAAAAAGTCAGAAACATCCCTATCCACCGTCTGGCTGAGCTTGTCCTCACTTTGAACAATTTCTCCTTTAATTCCGTTCTAAGGATGGGTCACCAGACCAGTAACATTAATGCTGATTTCGCTCCACAATTGCTGCCAGACCTGCTGAGATGTTCCAACAATTTCAGTTTTTGTTTCAGATTTCCAGCATCTGCAATTCTTTCTTTTTTTTCACCCTTCACCACCTCTCACTTTCTTAAAGGTGTGGCTATCCTCATAGGCCCTAATTGTGCTTGTGGGTTTGTGGAGTACATGAAAAATTCTTTGTTCCAATCCAACTCCAGCCTCCAACCACAAATCTTTCTCTGGTATATCAATGATATCACCGGGGCTGCTTTTCTGTCTTGGCTGGAATTGGGAAATCTAACCTAATTTGCTTCCAATTTCCACCCTGCTCTCACCTGGTCGATCTCTGACTCCTCCCTTTCCTTCCAAACATCTCCATTTTTATTTCTGGGGAGAGGCTGGCCAGCAAGCTCCACATAAACCCCCACTGACTCCCACAGATACTGTGACTCTGACCTCACACCCTCCTTCCTGTAAAGACTTTATTTCTCTCAGTGTCTCTGTCTCTATTGCATCTGTTCCAATGATGCCATCCTCTACAAGGGGGACTCCAAAACATCAAGTGGCTTCTTCCTCAACAGAAGACTGCCCACCACCATGGCAGATAGGGCCCTCAGCATGTCTGGCATTTGTATTGCATTTCAGCCCTTACGCCTTGTCTTTGCTATCAAGGGTCCCCCTTATCCTCACCTACCATCCCACCAGCACCCACATCCATAGGATGAGTAAACACCATTTTCACCAGGTCAGCCTTCCTCAGGGAACATTCTCTTCAGGACACCCAGAACCAGTCACCACAGAAATTCACCAAAAAGCCTAAGACAGCACCTTCCAAGCCTACAACCACTTCCATCTAGAATGATAAGGATAACAGATACATGAAAAAAATCATCTGTAAATTTCCAACCCCCTCCGCAAGCCACTCACCATCCTGACTTGGAAGTATATCATGAATCCTTCATGGTCACCGGGTCAAAATCATGGAATTCCCTCTCTAATGGGATTGTGAATCAACCTACAGCATATGGACTGTAGCTCACCAACACCTTCTCTAGGACAATTAGGAACAAGCAATAAATGCTGGCATAGCCAGCAATGCCCACATTCCACAAGTGATTACAAGAAGCCCTTTCAGGCAGTGAGTTCCAGATTCTCGCCATCCTCTGAGCCAAAAAAATCATTTCTCTCAAATCTCCTCTTACGGTCCTTCCTCTTACCTTAAATTTATGCCTTGGAGTTATCTAGTTATGGAAAAAATGGCTGTTCATCCACCCGAACATATGCACCTCTGTCATGGCCCCTCTCAAACTTTTCTATTCCAAGGAAAATAACCCTAACCTCTCAGAGGCAAGTTGCAGCAGCCAAATTCATTACATCACAGTTGGATGCATGACAGAGAAGGAATAAGTGTTGGAGGATTTAGTAATAGAGGATTCAATAATAAGGGGATTATTATGTGGCCACAAAAAAGACTCCAAGATTGTGTATTATTTCCTGGGTGCTGGAGTCAAGGATGTCTCAGAGCAGTTCGAGGATGGGGGGAGGGTGAACAGTCATGGTACACATTAGAACTATCGGCATAGATTTTATTTAAAAAAAGAGATGAGATCCTAAAAGCAGAAAACAGGGAGTTAGCAAGTTGAAAAGTAGGTAGTGATCTCATGATTGCTACCTGCGCCACAAGCTAGTCAAAGTAGAAATAGATGAATATATGACAGGACAGACGGTGGCAAGGGAGGGCATTTCAGACTCCTGGGACATTAGGACCAGTTCTGTGGGAGGTGGGACCAGTACAAGCTGGGTGGGTCATACCTGGACAGGACCAGAACTGATGGCCTTTGAGGAGAATTTGCTAGTGCAGTTCAGGAGGGTTTCATCAAAAAGGGCAGAGAGATGGGAATCTATACAGAGAGAGACAAATGAGAGGGATATAGGGAAAAAAACAAAAGACAGAATGGCAAGTAAGAAAAGTGATAGACAAAGATTTCAAGAGCAAGTATGAAACAGGGCTACGCTGCAAAATAAGATGAACAGGAGTGAAAATGTTAAGAACACAAGTATTAAAGCCTTCGCTGTTAATATGCAGAGCATTCACAGAAAAGTGGATTAATTAGCTGTGCAAAAGAAAATGAAATAACTGTAGATGGTAGAAATCAGAAACAAAAACAGAAATTGCTGGAACATCTCAGCAGGTCTGGCAGCGTCTGTGGAGAGAAATCAGAGCAAACGTTTCGGATCCAGTGACCTTGGTCCAGTCACACACATCGATATAAGCTGATATGATATGGTTATGGCTGCAGGGTGGTCAGAGATGGGAGCTAAATATCCAGGAGTATTCTACAGGAACAGACAAAAAAGTAAAAGGAAGTGGAGTAGCATTTCTGGTTAAAAGGGCCATTAACACAATAGTGAGGAAGGACATTAGTGGAGTGGAATTTGTACAGGTAGAGCTTAAAAACATCAAGGGACAGAAAATGAGAGGTGGGAGGGTGGTTGTACATAGACCCCGAAACTGTAGCGGTAATGATGGAAAAAGCATTAAACAGTAAATTAGAGATGTAAGTAATAAAAGTGCAGCTGCAATTATAGGTGACATTAATCTGCATATAGGTTGGGTAAATCAAATTAGCCACATTATGTGGGCACGGGATATCTTTCTGGATTAATACACTGAGGAACCAACTAGAAAACATGTCACCTTAGACTTGGTATTATATGAATAGAAAGGAATAATCATCAATTCAGTTGTGTAAGGTCCTTATGGATGAATGGCCATAAAATGACAGAATTCTTCGCTTCAATGAAAAGTGATGTAGTTGAATCTGAAACAAGGATCCTGAATGTAAATAAAAGAAACTATGATGTTAAGATCTCTGAGCTGACTATGATAAATTGGGGAAAGCTACTGAAAGAAAGGCAGTGAGTAAGAAATAGCAAACATTTTAAGAATGCATGAAAGAACTGCAAATTAATTCCTGTCTGACACATTTTAAAAAATGGGAGGGGTGGTCTGACCATGGCTAACAAGGAAAATTAGGGACAGAATATAAAGGGACATCCAACTCGATGAAAAAAAACAGCAGAACTGAGAAATGGGAGCAGCAAAGGAGGACAAAGGGATTGATTAAGAGAGGGAAAATAGAATACAAGAATGAGCTTAGAGTGAACATACAAACTGATTACAAAAGCTGCTATATATATGTGAAGTGAAAAGGATTAATTACAACAAATGTAAGTTCCTTAGTCAGAAAAAGAAAGTTATAATGGGAAACAAACACATGGCAGACTAATTAAGAACACATTTCAGTCTATGTTCACAATGGATGGCACAAATAATGTCCTGAAAATGTTGGGTCTAGTGAGAGAGAGGAGCGGAAGTAAAGTAATATTAGCAGGAAAAGGTGTTGGTGAAATTGATGGGATTAAAGGTCGATAAATCCCATTATAAAAAAATGTAAAGGCAGAGCATTTGGTAAATAGTGACAGGATTAAACAGAGTCATCTTGGATTTACAGAAGAGAAATCACACTCAACAAATCCACTGCAACTTTTCGAGAACAAATAGAGTTGATAAGGGAGAGCTTGTACATACAGTTTACTGGAAATTTCAGAAGGCTTTTGATAAGGTCCCACATAAGAGATTTGCATGTAAACTTAAATTGCATGGTAGAAGGGGAAGTGTATTGACACAAATAGAGAGTTGTTTGACAGAGGGGAAGTAAAGAGAAGAAAGAAAAGAGGCTTTTCTTTCCCCCGAATGGCAGGAAATTCCCTGCTTTTACTGTCTTATTATTCTTAGACTTGGAGGAAATTTAATTCCATATTTGATCCTCTACTTCTCCCCAACTGTTTTGGAGATATAATACACACCTAACAGCATTTCTGCCCTTGTGTGTTTTTTTTAAATTTCCATCCATTTGATGATCCTTCCAAGATTTTTGACTGACTGTTTTCTTTAGAGTGTTGGAGATTAAGGGGTACCTTAGGGAGGTGTGTAAGATCTTGAGAGGCATGGATAGGGTGAATGCACTCAGTCTTTTTCCCAGGGTTGGGGAATTGAGGACTAGAAGGCATCAATTTATGGTTAGAGGGTAAAGAATAAAAGGGAACCCGAGGGGCAATGTTTTTACACTGAGGGCGGTACACATGTGGAATGAGTTGCCAGTGGAATTGGTTGAGGCAGGTACATCAACAACATTCAAAAGGCATTTGGACAAATTCATGGATAGGAAAGGATTAGAAGGACATGGGCGAAGTGCAGGGAAATGGGGTTAGTATGAACGGACATTTTGGTCGACATGAACCAGTTTGGACCAAAGGACTTGTCTCCGTGCAGTAGGGCTCTATGACTCTATATCATCTCTCCTCGCTGCTTTAATTGATTCATTGATCAATATTGTGATTCCCTTCCTCTTGTGTCCTCTAATTCTCACAAGGGGCGGAAAGGCTATCGCCCCTTGTGAGAATTAGAAGGCATCATCTCAAAATAAAATGGGTAATCCATTAAACAGAGGTCAGGGAGAAATTTCTTCTCCCAAAGGATAATGCATCAATGGACTTCTTTCCCACAGAGGGCTATAGAGGCTGGATGATTAAAGATATTCAAGGTTGAGCTGGACAGATTATTTTTTTATATCAGCAAGGGAATTAAATATTATGGGGAAAAGCCAAGAATGTGGACTTGAGAATGATCAGATCAGCCGTGATCTCATTAAATGGTAGAGCAGACTCGATGGGCTGAATGGCCTACTTCTGCACCTATATCCTATGGTTTTATTATGGCACTTTTGACCAGCTGAATAGGCTGGGGTCTGTTTTCCCTGGAACATCGGAAGCTGAGGGGTGACTTTATATAGAGGTTTATAAAATCATGAGGAGCATGGATAGGATAAATAGACAAAGTCTTTTCCCTGGGGTCAGGGAGTCCAGAACTAGGCAGCATAGGTTTAGGGTGAGAGGGGATGGTATAAAAGGGATCTAAGGGGCAACTTTTTCACGCAGCCCTTTTCAGGCATCTGGATGATTATGTGAATAGGAAGGTTTAGAGGTAAATGGGCCATGTTCTGGCAAATGGGACTAGATTAGGTTGGGATATCTGGGCGGCATGGACGAGTTGGACCAAAGAGATTGTTTCAATGCTGTACATCTCTATGACTCTACAGTAGAAAGTCTTACCACTAAGTGATGGGAAAAATGTGCTTGTCCTCATAATAAATCATCAAAACAGCAAATAAAATGTACATTTTTTGTAAAAATCTAACTTTGTCTTTTTTAAATTTATTATTGATTCCCTGTTTGGTAACTTGACATTCTGTCAGCTTGTGTAGCACTACCATAATGCTAATTGGGAAATGGTTCCAAAACAGATCTAGCAATTCAAAACAGGGCTTCAATGGGTACTATTGGTCAACAGCAGGACTAATATTGTAGTCAACCACAATCCGCAACTTCATGGTTTGGAACACCACCCACTTTACCACAAAGACACAGGATTGACCCCAAGTTTAATGGAGAAAGTGTGGGACAGCAAGACAGAATGCTCCAAGTGTACCTAAAACTGAGATGTCAACCTGGTGAAATGACATTGCTAACTATATTAATTCTAAACAGCAAAAATAGCATGCAATAGAAAGACGTAAGCAAAGCAACAACCAATGTTCACACCAATGCTCTGCAGTCTGCTTAATTCTGTTCTAATTAATAGTGAACAATTAAAGGATTAACAGGAATTAGAAGGCTTCACAAATCCTATCCTCTCAATGGCAGGGAAGGCCAACACCCTTCAATACAAAAGACATGGCTAAAGCATTTGCAATCGCATTAAATCAATAATGTCGACTGGATGATGTGCTACAAAGCAGCAATGTGCAACTGAGCCTTTATAAAGCTCGAGTTAGGCCCCATTTAGAATATTGTGTCCAGATTTGGGCCCCCACACCTCAGGAAGGACATACTGGCACTGGAGCATGTCCAGGAGAGATTCACACGATGATCCCTGGAATGGTAGGCCTAACATACGCTGAATGGCTGAGGATCCTGGGATTGTATTCATTAGAGTTTAGAAGGCTGAGAGGAGATCGAATAGAAACTTACAAGATAATGCATGGCTTAGAAAGGGTGGACGCTGGGAATATGTTTTCGTCAGGCGGGGATACTAGGACCTGCGGGCACAGTCTTAGAATTAGAGGGGGTCAATTTAAAATGGAAATGAAGAGACATTTCTTCAGCCAGAGAGTGGTGGGCCTGTGGAATTCATTGCCACGGACTGCAGTGGAGGCCAGGACGTTAAATGTCTTCAAGGCAGAGATTGATAAATTCTTAATCTCGCAAAGAATTAAGGGATACAGGGAGAGTGGGGGAACGTAGTGTTGAAATGCCCATCAGCCATGATTGTATGGCGGAGTGGACTCTATGGGCCGAATGGTCTTATCTCCACTCTTATGTCTTCTGGTCTTTTGGCTTATGATCTATCTTGGCCTCCTCCTGCGACCGCAGGAGGAGGCCCCTCCCCCCAGCCTGTCTCAGTCAAATCCATCAAATTCAGCACCGCCTAACCTCCACTCCCGGCACCTTCCCCTGCATCCGCAGGAGGTGCAAGATTTGCGCCCACACCTCCCCTCTCACCTCCCTCCAAGGCCCCAAAGG